>NW_018252300.1:130095-141727 GCF_001263595.1 Phalaenopsis equestris | reverse complement strand
CATATATATATATATATATATATATATATATAAGGGAAATGATGCTTTCTTAAATTTGAACTCTTTATCACAAAAACTTTATTTAGTTCTCGTAAGTTTACTTTTGAAAGTTTAACAATTAGTTTAACTATGTTATTTTAGGGGTTTTGACAGTTTAAAGATTTTTTTTTAAAATGATAAAACTATTTTCATTAAAGTTATTTTTGTTGGGATTAAATTGCATGTTTACTGTTGTATCTGCTGTGTGTATTTTGTAATATTAAAAATTATTTACAAAAAAAACACACTAAATCCACCCGCATCAAGATTTGACACTATTTTCGGGGAAACAACGGATAATATTAGTAAGTTATTTTATTTAAATTATTTTATTTAAACTAAAAAAAGTATTTGTAGTTTAGTTAAAATATTTTCATATTTTAGTGTGTTTGCTTATTTTAATTACTTGTTGTGTTTGTTTATGCGTAGTGTAAGATCTGAAGGCTTAGTATCATACGATTCAGAGTTTGAAAGAACTATTAAAAAAATTAGAAAACAATAAAAAAGATAGATCATTTTAGCAATTGGCTTTCAACTCAACTAATGCTGTAAATGAAAATGAACATCATTAGAGACCTTTAAGAGATTATGCTGATCCTACAACAGATGAAATCATTTTGAGTATACAAAACCTTGTTGTAGTGGCCAATTCATTTGACCTTAAACTTACTATTATCCAAATGGTACAGAACAATCAGTTTGGAGGAACACAAACTGAAGATCCTAATTTACACCTTGCTAGTTTTCTAGAATTGTGTGCTACTTTTAAATATGATTGAGTGTTGAATGATGTTGTTAGACTTAGACTTTTTCCTTTTTCACTGAGGGATAAAGCTAAGATGTGGTTAAGCTCGTTAGCACTTCATCTATCAAAACATGGGGAGACTTATCACAAAAATTTTTATCTAAATATTTCTCACCTTCAAAAACTGTTAAGATTAGAAATGATATTACATCATTTTGTAAGTTTGAAGGGGAATCAATTTATGAAGCTTGGGAAAGAAAATGGAAAGATTTAAAGATCTCCTTAGAAAGTGTGCACACCATGCTTTGCCAGATTGGTTAATAATTCGGTTAATAATTCAAATAATTCAAATTTTTTATAATGGATTGGTTCGATCTCTTAGATCGATAATTGATGCTGCTGCTGGTGTATCATTAATGTCAAAACCTTTTGATGAAGGATATTGTTTAATTGAAGAAATTGCTATTAATAATTTTAAATGGCCCTCTGAAAGGGTAATTCCAAAAAGAGTAGCTAGTATTCAAGATTCTGATGCAATATCTATGTTAGCTGCCTAAATAACTGCTATATAAAAAAAGATAGATCAATATCGAATGAATTATTCTCAGACATCACTTGTGCTTGAGGAAAACTCATTGGGACAAATGATAGAATCTCAATCTTCTTATGAGACCTTAAATTCAATAAATAATTTTTTTAATAATCGTTATTCTGATTATTATAATCTTGGTTGGAAGAATCATCCAATTTTTAGTTGGAGTGACAATAATTCTAATGTTGCAAATCTGCAATGGGGAAACAATGCTGTGAACCCATTGGGAAACTCCAAAAATCAAGGGAATTCAACTTATAAACCTTATTACCCTCTAAGTTTTAATAATTTGCAGAGTAAAGAAAAGAATGTTATCAATGGAAGAATTGATATTGCAAATGGGAAGCCAATTACAAAGCCAAGGGGCTACAATTAGAAACATTAAAAATCAAATGGGATATACTGCTACTGCACTTAGTAATAGACATCCAAGAAAGTTGTCTAGTAATGCTGAAGTAAATCCTAAAGATTAGAACAAAGAGCAAATTAAGACTATTCAAGTGCAAAGTGGAAAAGAATTGGAAACCAGAGTTCAAAAAGAAGTGAAAGTTGAAGTTAAAAAAGATGAGGTGGAAAATGAAAAACTGGTGAAGATTTCATTTTATGTTAGAATGTTTTATTAAACCAATGAAATCCCTATAGAAAGACCACCACCTCTATTTCTTTAAAGATTGAAGCAGAAAAATAGAGGTAACCAATTTTCAAAATTTTTAGAAATATTGAGGAAATTAACGATAAACATTTCATTTGTTGAAGCTTTGAAACAAATGTCAAGCTACATGAAGTTCATGAAGGATATACTTAAGAAGAAAAAGAAGTTTGTAGACAATAAAACTGTTGCACTCAGTGACTAATAAGACAATTACACTTAGTGAAGAGTGTAACACTATAATTCAGAAAAAGCTTCCTGAAGAACTTAAAGATCTTGGTAGTTTTACTCTTCCTTGTGCTATTGACAAAAGATCTTTTGGAAAAGCTTTTTGTGATTTAGGAGCCAGTATTAATCTTATGCCTTTATAAATTTCAGAAAGTTTAGTTTCGGAGATATTTTAACTACAACTGTAACTCTTCAGTTAGCTGGACGTTTGGTTGCTTATCCTACAGGAGTTATAGAAATTTTTTGGTAAAAGTTGATAATTTTATCTTTCCTGTGAATTTTATTGTATTAGATATGGAGTAAGATAAAAAATCCCTACCATTTTAGGAATACCATTCCTTGCCACTGGAAGAGATTTGATAGATGTGTAGAAAGGAGAACTAACTATGAGAGTTAGTGATCAAAAGGTTACATCAAATATTACAGAATCAATGAGATACCTACGAGATACTCTAAAAAGAGCAAGAGATTGAATGCTTCAGAATGAATATTAACAAATATTTAAGCAATAAATATTTCAAGAAGACATTCAAAAATAAATTTGAAAAAGAATACATGGAATATTAAGATGTGGTTTATGTTTGAGAAATATTTGAAATATTAGATCCTACAGAAAGTAACAAGAATTTGATTTCATCTATTAGAAAACTTCTTGAAAGAGAAATGAAATCACTTCCTACAAATTTAAAGTATGAATTCTTAGGAGATTTATCCACATTACCGATTATAGTATCCTCAGAATTAACTGATACACAAAAGTAACAGTTGATGGAATCTTTGAGAAGATATAAGAAGGCCTTTGGATGGACATTAGCTGATGTTATTAGCTGATGCATTAGCTGATGTTAAAGGAATCAGTCATTCAATTTGTATGCATAGAATTTTATTGTAAGATCAACATGAAACAAGTGCTAATCCACAAAGGAGATTGAATTCAATGATTAAAGAAGTTGTCAATAAAGCTATTTTAAAATTGATGCTGGAATAATATATTCTATTTTAGATAGTGTTTGGGTGATTCCAATTCACTGTGTTCCAAAGAAAGAAGGTGTGATTGTAGTGACAAATGAGAATAATGAATTAATACCCATAAGACATGTCACTAGATGGCAGATTTGCATAGATTATAGAAAATTAAATTTTGCCACCAGGAAGGATCATTTTTCCTTACCCTTTTTGGACCAGATGTTGGATAGGCTGGCTGGACATATATATTTGTTGTTTTCTAGATTGATATACCGGTTATCATCAAATACCTTTTGCTCTAGAGGATCAGGAGAAAACAATATTTACTAGTCCTTATGGAACTTTTGCTTTTCGGTGAATGCCCTTTGGGTTATGTAATGCACATGCAACATTTTAACAATGTATGACGTCAATTGTAAGTGATTTAATTGAAAAAGGGATTAAAGTCTTTATGGGAAATTTTTCTGTTTTTAGAATTTCATTTGAAATATGTCTAAATCATTTAGAGAAAGTTCTAGAACAATGTGAAAAGACTAATCTAGCATTAAACTGGGAAAAATGTCAATTTATGGTTGTAGGAGGAATTGTGCTTGGGCATAAAATTTCAGAAAATGACATGGGAGTAGATCCTCCAAAAATACAAGTTCTATCCAACTTACCTCAACCTACTACTGTAGGAGTTAAAAGCTTTTTAGGACATGCTAGATTTTACATGTGATATATTAAAGATTTTTTAAAAATTACAAAGCCTTTATTCTTACTTCTGAAAAAAGATACAAAATATGACTTTAACCAAGATTGCTTTAAAGCCTTTGAAATTTTAAAGGAAAAATTGATGGCTACTCATATAATTGTTTCACATGATTGGGAGAAACCTTTCAAATTAATGTGTGATGCAAGTGATTATGCAATTGAAGCTGTTTTAGGGCATAAATATGACAAGATTTTTAAAGTCATTAACTATGCTATTAAGACACTTAATGATGATATAATTAATTACACCACTACTAAAAGAGCATTATTCGCCATTGTTTATGCTTTTAATAAGTTTAACTCATATCTAATTGGAGCTGAATGTGCTGTGCATACTGATTTCTTGGATATTAAATATTTAATGCAAAAGAAGGATGTGAAACTAAGATTAATTAGATGGGTACTTCTAATGCAAGTGTTTGATTTTATAGTAGTTGATAGCAAAAGGTTTGATAATCAAATTTGTTGATCATCTATCTAAGCTATAATAGGAAGAAATACTTAATTTGGAAAAGGAGATTAATGCATCTTTTCATGATGAACAACTTTATGCTGTAAAAGAATGAGAAATACCATGGTATGCTGATATCGTCAATTATATTCTTAGTGGTATTTTACTATATGGACTGACAAAAAAATAGAAAAAAAAATTCATTCACGATGCAAAATCTTATTTTTGGGATGACCCATTTTTTTACTTCATTCATAAAGTAAAATAAATATTTAGTAATAAGACGATGTGTGCCTTATAATGAAATTTAGGAAATTATACAAAAAAATGTCATGATTATGAACTTGGAGGACATTTTGGGAATGATAGAATGCTTGAAAAATTTTACAATCTGGAAAAATTTTGTATTCATAAAATTTTGCAATATGGATTTTATTGACCTACTCTATTTAGAGATGTTAATATATATAATAAAACATGTGATAGGTGTCAGATAGTAGGTAATATTTCAAAACTAAATGAAATGCCTCTAAGTTTTAATTTGGAAATTGAAATTTTTTGATGCATGGGGATTGGATTTTATGGGACCATTTATACCTTCATTTGGAAATGTGTATATTTTAATTGTAGTGGATTCTATTTAAAAATGGGTTGAAGCAATTGCTTTTTGTCAATGTGATGCTCGGAGTGCCTTAATTTTTTTAATTAAAAATATTTTTACAAGATATGGAATGCAAAGTGTAATCATTTCCGATGGAGGATATCATTTTAGGAATACAAAAATTGCAAGGTTAGTGGAATAATATAATATTATACATAAAATTGCAACTGCTTATCATCCTCAGATTAGTGATTCAACAGAAGTATTGAATAGTGAAATAAAAGGAATTTGGGAGGAAAGTGTGAATCCTAATAAAATGGATTAGTCTGCTAGATTAGATACTACCTTATGGGCATACAGGACAGCTTATAAGACTCCTATAGAATTGTTCCCCTATAGATTAATTTTTGGGAAGAATTGTCAATTACCTATAGAATTGGAGCATAAAGCCTATTGGGTTATTAAGAAGTTCAATTTCAATTTGAAATATGCTAGTGCGAATGAGCTTGAAGAAATTAGGAATGAATCTTATGATAATGCTAGGATTTATAAGAAAATAATAAAAGAATGGCATGATCAGAAGATAATAAAAAAATTTGGAACCTGGACAGAAAGTTTTATTATACAATACAAGATTGAAATTATTTCTTAGGAAAACAGAAGTCTAGGTGGAAAGGGACATTTAAAATTGTAAAAGTCTATCCTTTTGGAGCTGTTAATATTGAAGATCCCAAGGATGGAAGGATATTTAAAGATAATGGAAACAAATTGAAACCATATTTTGATGGTCAAAGACCAGTTTTTAAAGAGACTGTAATGTTGGGTCACCCAGAATAAAGACTGGGAATGTCGGGCTGACGACATTAAACCAAGCGCTTTGTGGGATGCAACAAATATTTATCGTTGTTTATTTTACTTTTATGTTTTTGTTCAAAATATTTAACATATATTTATATTTGTACTTTTATAGATTCTGTGTATTTGAGAAACTTGAAATTAAGAAAATATTTAAAAACATCTTTATTTACCTAATTTTATGGAAAAATTAAGAATTTATTGAATCAAAATAAATATGGTAAATTTTTTGGAATTGGCATTTGAAGCTTCGGATTGGCACCTGAAGCACCACATTCTAGAGAGCCGGTGCTTGAAGCGCCTGATTCGGCACCTGAAGCGCCTGAATCAGTGCCTGAACCAGCGCAATAATGAAAACAACTTAAAACATTTTAAAAGGTGGTTTTTGATGGGTTATTCTCCTTATAACTCCTAGAAACTGATTCCAAAGTCCATTTTAGGGGGGAAAATGAGAGAAGAGTCACCAATTTTCAAATCCTATGGCATCCCACTCTAAATATTCTGTGAGAATTGGAATTTTCAACCATAAAAAGTTTGTCAGCTTCGATACGCAGAAGTTACATGATTGAGTTCTTGTGAAGAAGAGGCTAATCAAGGTAACGAGATTTGTGAATTGAGGATTCAACACACTGAGTACTTGAGTGGAAGAGATTATTGCATAGAGACATTGGGAAGTGCTTTGCAACACTATTACCGCTATGTTGTCCCTTTGGTGAAAGAGTTTTATGAAAATCTACATAGAATAAATCAAGGAATTATCTATGTGTGTGGTAGGTTTGTGTGATTCACTCCTTCAAGAATAAACAAAATGTTTATGATTGAAACTATTCCTATTTTCCACTATGCAAATTTTACCCTTACAAGAGATAATATGAATGAGCTCTATTGATACCTTACAGATGAATATGCAAATTGGGAGGCCAGAAATGTTGGAAATGTAAGTTTTTCTTCATCATTATTGAATCCTGCATCTAACGCGTGACATTTCTTTATTGTCTCAAAATTACTCCCCACTATGAAAATCAATAAGATAACTAAGGAGAGTGCTATTCTGAATTACTGTATTCAAACTAGAAAACTTGTTGATATTGGTGCAATAATTATGAAATCATTTGATTGTCAATGGATCTACTACTAGACTGAAAAATCCATCCACTATTTTCCTAATATGCAGTCAATCACGAGTACCTTATGATAGTTGGGAGAAAGTGCTTCTTCCTTCGAAGTCGATGGACCCAGAAGTCTATTACAACTATATTGGAATGAGAGATGAGAAGAATATGAATTTATTGATGGATCAAACATCCCAACATTCATCACCTATTTATGTTTGTGTTTGGTATTTTGATGATTTAGCTTTCAGTGTTAGGATGTTTGGTTTGCTTTGGACACTGAATTAGATGTTTGTTGGCTTGAAAATTGTCAATTTGTAATAGCGCAGTTTTTATATATAAAAGTGAGTTTTGTGTTGTTTGTGAAAGTTCTTTTTTGTGAAAGTTTGGTGTTAGAGTAGCGTTTACTTATGAGTATAAATGTTTATTTGAGTTAATTAGAGGTTGAAGTAAAGCGATACGCAGTAGATTTTCTCAAAAAATGAAATCCGAAATATTAAGGCATTGGCGCCTGAGGCGCCGGATTGGCGTATGAAGTGCCAAATTACTGCAAACACCCATTTCACTCATAAATTTTGAAATCACCCATAAAACAAATTTTTTACTGCTTTGATCGTCTTCTACCTCTAAACCATGACCTAGGGCTTCACATTGTATGCATTTGAGAAGATCTCGAAGGCCAACGATCTTAGATATCATCTTCTCTTGGAAAAAGCTTTACTTTCACCAAGAAATTTTTTATTTTCACCATGGATTTTTACTACATCATGGGAGATCCAAAATTTGGGATCTTTTTATGGAAAAACTTGAAGAAAACCCATGGTGAAAAGTTTCTTATGAAGTAATCTTATTTTCAGAGTTAGATTTTGATTTTGTAATTTATTTAAATTTTCATAGAAATTCTAATGGCTCCATGAGTAATGAGAGGAAGGCCGACGAAAGATTTTGAATCAAGGAAATTTGTCAATTTCAAAGCCTAACACAATTCTAATACTGAAAAAGAATTAAAAAAATTGATCCAAGAACGGGCTTTTGCTAACCCGGGTGGCGAGATTGAGAGGTTGATCATCACCAAGTATTTGGAGAGGTTTTGCTACTTCATTACAGTAGTTATTATACCTATGATTTGGGAAATCTATGCCAACTTGCAGTTCACCCATGATGATCACATCCTGGTAAGAGGTAAGCAAGTTGAGTTTTCAAGAGAAAGGATTAATGCTTTTATGGACTAAAGAATGTATTCCATTGCAAATACGTTGCATTTGTGATGAGTGATTCATCACTAGATGAAGTAGTTACATTTCTGACTGATGGAAAAGGAGAATGGAAAATTAAAAATAATACAAAAGTTAACTTCTCTGCTTCCATGATGTCTATTCAGTCAAAGGTATGGCACCACTTCATCTCTGCTAAATTACTGTTAACAAATCATCTGAACGAAGTAACAAAAGATAGAGAGCTATGCTAAACTTCTTTATTCAAAAAATGAAGGAAGTAGATGTTGGTTCTCTTATAGTTCATCTTGCTAAAAGTATACTAGTAGTGCTACAACTACTGGTTTGGGTTACCCTGCCCTGATTTTCACTTTATGTGAACAGTCAAGAGTAAAGTCCCATAGAAATGAGGAAAATTTGCAGCCACAAAATCTTATTGGGAAGCATACGGTTCAAAGAGTTGAATCATTTGTTGAATCTAGGAGTGGAGGTAGTGATGGACCCTCAACATCAGCTGCAGGGGCATCTACTTCTCACTTTGCTTCGCTTGAAAATATTATGGAGCAAATTATGATTCAATAAATAGATATTGTGAATATGCAGAATAGGATTGGAGGAATTGAAGCAAGAAATGCTTATAATGATGAATGACATAGTTTATGAGGAGGCTATGATTAGATATCTTAGCTTCACTTCTTATGCTCTAGATCATGATGAAGAAGAAGAAGAAGAAGAAAAAGAAGATGATGACGAGGAAGAGGATGAAGATTGATATTTTAGGAATTTAAGTTATTTGTTAGTTTATTTTATGATTGTTTGTTAGTTTGATTGGTTGTTATTTATTGTCTTTTAAAACTGTTGTAGTAAAAACTTTTATTGTTGTGCTGTAGACCTAAATTGTAATAGTAACTATAGATTTTTAATTTTTATGTATTTTTAGTATTTTCAGTTTTTATTTGTGTTTTTAATTTTCAGTAAATCCTTTAAAATATATTATGTTTCATTTAATTCTTTAAAGACTGTATGCATTTTTAAAATTAGTAGTTGTAGTATACCAGAGCCCAGTTTCATACTCAGAAATCCTCTACATATTAGTTTTTATTTTCATGCATTTAATGTTTTCTTTGACCTACAAAATTTTGTAATGAACATTTTTAAATTACTTAAAAATTTAAGTTTGGGGGAAAGAAAAACTTCTTTTAAAAAGAAGTAAACTAAATTTTATTTGTCCTCAATTAATTATATTTTAAAATTAATTTAACATTACATGAGATATTAAGATTTAACTTTAAATGAAAAAAGTTATATTTGTAAATATTATGGTAAATTTACGTAAAAGTTTTAAGTAATAAAGGTCAATTCTTAAATTAAAGATATTTGGTATGGAAAGATAAGATTATTTTTTTATATTTAAAGTAAAGGAAATTGTATTTTTGAGGTATTAAGAATTTTAGAGTATCATGTAAGAAGAAAAGAGTGAAAATTTATGAAAAATCATAAACTAATATGAATTTATAAAGTGAAGAAGGGTAAAGAGTTTTGACTTTAACAAGAGGATAGTGAAGTTCAAAATTATTAAAGGTTATCCAGATATAGTAATCCTCACTTAAAAAAAAAGAAAAAGAAAAGAAAGGATTGAAAAGATCTTGAATAAAAAAAAAAGAAAAGAAAAAAATAATGATTGAGGAGAAGCTTGAGGAGATGCCTAATAAAAAATTGGCTTCATTTGAATCAACTTAAGGAAAAAGCCTTTATTACATTTTCTAAACTTGTATTAGAGTATTAGCAGCATTAATAGTAAAGTTTTCATGAATTCTTTTTCATATGAATGTTCTAAGTATTCTTAATGTGACAAATTACAATTCTTCTTGAAATGAAAAAAGATTTAGAAATCTTAAAATTTGATTATTAAGTCTCTTATACTTAGAGTTTGAATCTAAGTTATTATAAGCTTTTCTTAAATTTTTACTATTTTATTTATTAAACTAAGGTATAGAAGTTATAAGTTAATCTCTATTCTGAGTCATATGATTTTATGTAGTAAAAATGTCACTTGAGGACAAGTAACATTTAAGTTTGGGGGATTTTGATACACCACAATAATTTGTTGTTTGAAGTATCATTTTATGCTTATTTTTGGTGATATTGCACTTCGAAGAAGGATATTTTTATGTTTTGTTGCAGGTATATCAATTATAGGCATTTGGAGCAAAAATAACAAAAGGATAAAATTTGGAGCCAAAATAATGAATTTTGAGATTCTGGCGCCTGAAGCGCTAGAACTGGTGCCTAAAGCACCACTTTACAGAGAGTTGGTGCCTAAAGTGCCATTTGATAGAGAGCTGGTGCCTGAAGCACTAGATTTGGTGTCTGAAGTGCAAAACCCAGAACAACGTGGTCTTAAGCAAGTTGGCGCCTGAAGTGCTAGAATCAGCGCCTGAAGTGCTAGAGATGGTTTTTATGGATTAAGGCAGTTCAAGATGAATTTTGCCTAAGTTTTGAAAGGTAAATTTGTTCTAAACACCATATGGAGTGATTTAATGCATCTAGACACTTTTGAGGGTTCTTTTATTAAGGTATATGTCTCTTGCATCAATAGACATGTCTTTTGAATTCAAAAAGGTTGACTTTTGGTTAGAATTTTTTGAGAAAATTTTGAATTCTTTTTGGAGGGAGGTAGCCTCTAGTAAATAAGAGGGAAATCTAGGGCTTAAAAAGGTGGCGTGAGTAAGAGGCGAGTGAGGGAGTTTTGAAGAAGGCAAGAGCGAGAGCGAGAAAGTTAAGGGCTTGGAGATTTTTTTCAAGGATTGTAAGAGGAGAGGGAAGGTGAGAGATTTCTTCTTCTTTACTTTTCTAAGAGAGAATTGAGAGTGCTTGTAAAAAGAAAATGTGCTTGAAAAGAACTTCTAGGGATTTACTTGGGAATTATTGTGAGATAGATTTTGTTCCTTTATTTCTTTGGTTTGTAAACTTGTTTTTATATATAAAATCCATGTTTTGTCATATCCTTCTCATGAATTTAGAGTAATATTTTTTATCTTTTTCCTAACACTAAGATTTGGTTTTGTGAAGAATTGATTTTGTTTCATGCGGTTTTAAATGTCAAAAATTTGTGATGATTTGAACTCCGATCTTCATTTACTTTTTGATCTGACCAATTGAAATGTTAAAATAGGTTGAGAAACATATGTTCAAAAATGGCTATGATTTCTACAATATAGAGGGAATCACATTTGATTCAATGGGAGAGGATGTTATTTATATGGTTGAGTGCAAATAAATATGGAAATATACTTTATTGGTTGCAAAATTAGAGATTTTAAGGTGACAGATTAAAATCCCCAATTTGATCCAATTGATTGGAAACTAATACAAGACTGTTAGCCCTTAGATGGAGATCGGTGGGAGCTCTAGAGTGGCAGCTCAA
>NW_018252300.1:110156-130050 GCF_001263595.1 Phalaenopsis equestris | reverse complement strand
TATATATATATATATGATAGGCCCCAGGCATCAAACTACTTCATTCTTTTATCTAAATCCTCAATTCAAAAATACTCATAATGTTAGGCAAGCTAGAAATCGTGTTAACAATATAATTGTTGAACCACATGATGATCCTACTGGTGCTGAAAATAAGAATGGTTTAGTTAAAAATCTTGACACTAATGCTACTTCTAGCTTGCAGCCTTTGGTTGCAGGAACAGTTAATAATTATAATGAGGCCTTACCTTCACAATTGAGCATTAAAGATGGGCTTCAAGGAGCTGAAGTCTTACATTTGGGTAATAATGTTACACCTAAACCTAGCATGTGTCAGCTTCCAGCCAAACCGAAACATAATGAGGAAAAATATAGACCAAAATAGGACACTTCCTAAAATATTGGGAGCTAACTAAAATATTACAACCAACCAAGCAATTAAACCACTCAAAGGAGCCAAAGAAGGCAAAACGTGAGACCATAATATGGGGAAAAAGGTAAGCACCCTTCCAACAAAAATTGCCATAAGCAAATAAAGTGATGGTGGTAAAAATGTAGAGGGCATAACCCACAAAACCAAAGCATTAACATCTAAGGTAAGGAGAATCAAGTAGATCGCCATTGAGAAGAGCACGTAGATGCGACAAGGGTAAGGTGTCACAGCTAACATTAATAGAATTCCTGGCCAAACGAGCTAACCAATTAGTCGAAGAGTTACCTTCTTTATAAATGAAATTCGAATGAAAAATTAAATTGTATCAATTGATATAATCACAAATTATGTTCATATTGGCAAGCAAATCCCATCGAGGCGTAGTGGTATTGTAGGACTCATCCATAAGCGTTTGAGAATCTGTCTCAAAAATAATTTTAGACAATTTAAGTCGAGCCCCAACCAGAACAAAAGCCCAAATTTTGGCCTCCAAAGGAAGGCGACACAAATCAGAGAGGTAAAATAAATAAACACTGTCCAACATGATTCCGTAAATCCCACCCGCACCCGCCCCGGTGGAGGTCCAACTGCCATCTATATTAATTTTAACCCAATCCGTTGGTGAGGGATGCCATATGAAAACGACCATCCTACCCACTTTAGACTACATAATATCACCAGACAAAGATATGGAACGACAAGCCCTTTTGAAATGAGCCAAGATATTATAGACCGTAATATAAGGATCAAATAGATTGTTACCATACTTAGCCTCATTCCTTGATAACTAGATAACCAAAGAAACACAAGGGGATACCACCGCAGATTTTTATCCACAAAAAAAGCAATTTTTCATGTATAAAGATAATTCTCAATAGAGGAAGGAAGCAGCCATTTAACTTTGAAATAATTACCCAACATATTCCAAATATCAACAGCAAAAGAACAAAGAAGAAAAAGAAGCACAACCGTTTCAGAGACCTTTTTACATAAATAACATTGAGACACCATTTTCAAACCTTTAAGCTTCAAAATATCACCCAAAGGCAAAAAATTAAGAGAAAATCTCCATAAGAAAAAAAGAGATAGAAGGAGAAATAAGCTTGTGCCAAATAGCTTTACTCCACCTCCAAGCACCAAAAGGACAGATATTAGTATAAAGCATTTTGGTAGAGGATAAACCAACAGTAGATTTCCATAAAGGAGAGTCCTTCATAGTATTCTTTATGGGATGTTTAACAATCTTAGCCACCTCATCAACACCAAAAAGCTCATTTAATTTATTGACATCCCAATTAACTTGAAGCGAAAGATCCAAAATAATTAAATCAGGAGGGGTACCTTACCGTAATACGAGATTGTCACCCAAACCCCTTCGATCATGCCAAACCAAACTATTTCCATCACCAATGTCCCAAAAAAAAATTATGAGCTAGCGTTCTCACATTAAGAATAACTTTCCAAATTCTTGAGTCACCAGGCTTCCATTGAACAACAATTGAATGGTGGTAAGAGCAATATTTATGAAAAGGAATTTAGCCCATAAAGACTCATTGGAGTGAAATTTAAACCAAAGCTTGCACATATTAATGCTTGAGATTTGATGATTAAGACTTTTGAGCCCTAACCCTCCCTAACCCTCCAACAGAGATAGGCTTGCAAACTTTATGAAAAGAAGTCCAATGCTTATTAGAATAACCACCCGACCAAAGAAACCGATTGAAAATTCTCTCCAGAGATATTTGAGTGCTCTTCTTGAGATTAAGAACTTGCAAGGTGTACATAGGAAAACTAAATAAAACACTTTTAAGCAAGTTGAGGCGGCCCCCATTAGAAAGAAAGATATTTCTCCAATCCTCAATTTTATTTTTTATCCTTTCGACCACCTCATCTAATTGGGTTTTCTTTCTACTCCCCCTCAAAAGGTTAACCCCAAGATACTTAATAGGAAGAGAGGTGGAGTGAAAACCAGAAAAAGAGATAGCCCAAGACGAGACAGAGCTTTTAACATTCTTCCCAAAGAAAAAAAATTACATTTTCTTATCAACACCTTGATGGTAGATTTACTGGCATTAGAAAAGAGGATAGAATCATCCGCATAAGAAAGATGACTATTAAGAACCGTGGACTTATGTTTGAAATGAGTGTACATCTTGTTAAGCTGCATGTTATTGAAAAGGCGAGAGAAGTAACGAGAGAAGTAATCAAAAGCAATGATGGATGAAGATGGTAGGAGATAAGGGATCCCCTTGTTTGATGCCTCTCTGGGCAGAGAAGAAGCCGTAAGAATTGTCGTTCACCATCACACTGTAGTGATTATTCCAAAGTCACCATTAAATTAAGGAAATAAAATTATAGTGAAAACCACGAGCGCGCAAAATGTTAATGATAAAATCCCAACTAATAGTGTCAAAGGCCTTTTTAATATCAAGCTTTAAGATCATATTACCACCCCGCCACTTTTTTTTCAAGATCTTCAATAAGCTCTTGAGCAAGTAAAATGTTATCAGTGATCTCCCTGCCCTTAAAAAAAGTAGACTGATGGGGCAAGATGATCTTGGGTAACATAAGCTGAAGTCTAGAAAGCATCAATTTACTTAAAACTTTGGAAATGATAGAGGTGAGGAAAATAAAGCAAAATTTATCCCAACTGGACTTATTATTACCCTTAAGGATGATCACAATCATGGAAGAAGCCAAATTTTTCCCAGGATCTTCCCCCCGAAAGAAACTTTGGACAACAAGGGTGACATCCTTCTTGATTATATCCCAGCAAGAAACATAAAAAGAAAAGGTAAAACCATATGGATCTGGAGCTTTGTTGGCATTAATGTCCTTCAAAGCAAAAAGAATATCCTACTCAGTGGGGACCTCACAAAGGGAGAAGGAGGACACATACTCCCGCTCATCATTAAAAAGAGTAGTATTGACCGGAGAAACCTGAGAGGTGGTCATAAAGAGATCAGTGAAATAATCAATAACACTTTGACCAATATCCTTATCCTGAGTATAATATAAAAAGATGTGTAAAAAGATGTGGAAGGGGAACAAATTTTAAGGATAGTATTAATATTCTTCCTATGCTTAATGGAGGAATGAAAGTATTTCGTATTACGTTCAGCAGAGGAAAAGTTGATATCATTAGCTTTCTGTTGAAGAAAACTTTCCTCCAAAGAAATAGCTTCCAGAAGCTTAGAGTGGGCAGTGGCTAAATCATCGACTTGTTGAGCATAACAAATAACTTATTCCTTAAGCTTGTCAACATGAGCTTGAGCCTCCTTAACCCTCCTATGAACATTACCAAAAACATTTAACTTCCACTTATGTAAATGTGCAACGACCTTGTTATGAAGCTGTCACAGGTTGAACCAAGGATTACCAACACTATCATTATTACAAATTTGTTGCACTAGATTTAAAAAATTCTCATGAGTGGTCCAGATATTAAGGAATTTAAAATGATAAGTTGAAGGATTAACAATGAAAGCAAGTGATAATAAAATGGGATTATGATTAGAGGCAACATGATTTAAATGGCTAATTTTAGAGACATGAAAGTGATTAATGAAATATTGATTGCCAAAACAATGATCAAGCCTTTGAGCAAGGGATCCCCTCCTCCAAGTAAAGGAAGGACCAGTAAAACCCAGATCAAATAACCTAGCCTCATTAACTTAATCACAGAAATGATTGATAGGTGAAACGTTGCATATCCCCCCTCCTCTTCTTTCAGAAGGCTTCATAATCATATTAAAATCTACCCCAACTAAATAATTATCAGTAATAGTGTCCCCCATCATAGTAAGTTTCTGCCACAGATAGTATTTATCCTAGAGAAGAGAGCTAGTATAAATAAAAGTGGCCCAAGAAGAGTAAATATCATGCTTAAAATAAAGCAAAACAAATTGATCATCGTCCTCATAAATAGTGAGATCAATATTGTGTTTTCAAAAAATCCAAATATTATTATTCGATTATAAAATAAACTATAACGCTTAAAAATTCTATGATTACATCTTTATTAGTAGAGACGAGAGGCTCCAGAACAAAAAAAATAAAAATATTATGGACCCCAAATAAGTGCTTTAATCTATTAAGGGAGGAAGGGTCCCCGACTCCCCTAATATTCCATCACATTATGTTAAACATTGTGTTTTGCACAACTCCTAGAGTAATTAGAAGAGGTGCCAACCTGATCACCATCAGAGAGAGACCTACAATAAAAAATGATATTATCCTTATCAAGATGTATAAGCTTATTATACCGCTTACTTTTTTTCTTACCAGCCTTTTGAATCATCCATTCCTCATTTAAAACATTCTTAGCGACAGAAAGATTGGCCTGAATCAAAGTATTTTTTTGAAAATAAACATAGCCAAATTCCAAATGGTCATTGCCCTCTTTTTCTAGAGAAGAAGAGGTGATGCTATGAGGATTAATGTCAGTAGGAGGGTCTAAAAGCATTGGTCCCTCATCAACAAGAGGAATATTAATATTTATTTCAACCACTTTTCCAAACTTTTCACAATTTTCAACAGGGGCAGTAGATTTGTTTTCAATCTCATTCTCAAAAGTTTCAACATTTTCAACTAGAAAAAGAGAGTTGTTCAAAACATCATTGCTAACATTAATAGTAGAAAACATAGCCACATTTTGGAGCATAACAGAAGGGAGATGAAGCACATTCTCAACTTTTTCAATAGGAGAGTTGTTCTCATCTTCATTGCAAACAACAGTAATCTGAGGTACAACCACATTGAAAGTAACAAAATGCTACTCAAGGGGATGCTGATTGACCCTTATAATTTCATTAGGCTCTGTAGGCTCTACAAGCCCAACAGGTTGCCGAACTATAGTGAATTGAAAAGATGTGTTCTTCTTTAAGTGTGGATGTAATCTATAGTAGTGCATATGAATATGACCAAACATTTGACAAAGTGAATAGTAAGGAGAATGATTTTTTAAAACTACTTTTATCCAGTACCCTTTAAATTTAGACCCAATCCATATCTCATCACAAAATGTTTGAGTAATGTCACGTTCAACCAAAACACGAGCCTCCGAAGGTCTGTTTTAAAGATAGGTGGGACCATCCATCTTTAAAGGTTTTTTCATATGCTTCAGTAAGGGAAAATAAGATCTCATGATTGAACAAATGAAACTTTAATCCAGGGAAACACACCCAAACTGGGATCATATGGGGTTCCCCCTTAGGATCGAAATCCTTAGTCCACTTCAAGATTTTCATGGGGACACCAACAATTTTAATAACCCTACTAGAAAACAACTACGTATAATCATCATCATTAATAAACTAAATAACGATATGATGCCAGTCTAGCAAACCTATTTTTTGGAACCCGGTAAGTTTCAAACCATCAAAATCCCTACGAATCAACTCAAACCTAGGATGCCCAAAAAAAACTTCCCAACAAGAAAATTCCTAGTCGAAGATGCAAGAATATTGGATTCATCATCAGAAACGAACATAGCAAATTTACCATTTTTATTTCCAGTTTTTCGAATAAAATTGCAATCATTACCTGTCAATAATGCATCATGAAACTTTTGAGGAAAAAAACCCGTATCACTAACCTTAGCAGATTGGCCCCCCGAGAGAGCCTCTGCAAAAGTCTTATCCATCAAAACGGCAGAAACAAAGAACCTCACCGAGGCACAAACTGAAAAGCACAAAAAAGGAGCAAGAAAGAACACCTTTGAAAAACAGGAACGCAGAAAACCAAAATCAAGAATAGAAGGAAGAAACAACAATTTCAAAATCACAGAGAAACAAAAAATGCAGAAAACCAAAATCGAGAATATAAGGAAGAAAGTTGGATCTCAAACACGGCAGGTGCGCGTGGGATCTTACGGAATCATTTTGGACAATGTTTATACTTTTTTTCCTCTCCAATTTGTGTTGCCTCTCCTTTGGAGGAAAAAATTTGGGCTTTCCTCTTAGCTATACAGGTTGGGGCTAGGCTTAATTTTACGAAAAATATTTTTGCGACAGATTCTCAAACGCTTATTGATGAGTTTTACAATACCACTACGCCTCGATGGGATTTGCTTGCCAATATGAATAGAATTCGTGATTATATCCAAAGATACAAGTTTATTTTTCATTTGTCTTTCATATACAGAGAGGGTAACTCTCTGGCTAATTGGTTAGCTCGTTTGGCCAGGAATTCTTCTGAGACTAGCTGCGGCACTTTCCCCATGCCGCATCTTTATACTCTTTTGAAAGGTGATTTGATTGACTCTCCTTTTTTGAGATGCTAATTATTTGTTCTATTTTCTGTTTCTTTTTAGCTTTGGTGGAATTGGCATTTTTCTCCTTCTATAATTCGGTTTTGATGGATGATGGAAGCCCGGACTTGCTTGGTGGCTTCCTTACCACCTTTACTATATTTGGTTACTACAATTTATCTGGAATCTTTGTCAAAAATGGCTGGTTGATCGTATTTGATGCTAAGTTCTCTTAATGATTTACACTTTACCACATCTAATTTATGTGGTCATTTATTTCTTGTAATTTGGTGGAAGCATGGTCAAAGCATGGATAGTAGTGTGGACTTGTTGGGTGGTGTTTTTACATCCTTACCACCTTTAATTTATTTAGATATTGCTATTTTCCTGGAGCAGGGTCACGCCTGGCTGGTATTTGATTTTGCTCGGTGCTTTTTCCCTTTCATTTACATTATTATCACCTTTTTTCTTAGGATTTTGCTTCTTACTTCGGATTGCTGGAATCTGGGACTTGCTTGGTGCCTTCTCTATAAATTACTTTTTTACCACCTTTATTTTATTTGGGTATTGTTTATTACCCAGAGGCTTGGGCAAAAAATGGATGGTATATTGGAATTGCTGGATGGTGCGCTTAATGATTTATTTTCTACTATCTTTAAGTTATATGGTCTTTTGCTCATTGTACTTTTTTGGTAGCCTAATCAAAGAATGGATGGATCAAAGAATGGATGGTATTGGTATTATGAACTTGTTGGGTGGTGTTTTTTACATCTTTACCACCTTTAATTTATTTGGATATTGCTATGTTCTCGGAGTTGGAATATCTGCAAGAAGTACTGTCTTTAAGCTAACTCTTCTAAATGGTTTTATGTATTTTTGGCTCGATTTCCTTCTGATCCCTTATGTTATCTTACTTATGCTTTTCTGGCACTTTTTGATGAATTTCTGGCTGCAGGTCATCTTTTCTAAGGTTTTGTTGCAGCGTCTTCTAGACGGTGTAACTTTCTTTTGGCGCAGGATAGGATTGGTTGGAGCTGCTCGAATGGAGCTGCTCGACTGCTCGAAGCATTTTTGTTTTGGGTCTTTTGTATTTTCGGTTTGATAGAACTTTTGGTGTTATGCTTACTTTTTGGCGTAGCGTTGTACTGTGGACTCAGGAACCCATAGTTTTAATATGTATTTTTTTGGTTTATAGATGGAGACCCACCGTCCCACCCAAACATGTAACTTTTTTGAAGATTAACACGTAAGGAGCCAATACTCATTGTAAAGGGGAATGATGCTTTCTTAAATTTGAACTCCTCATCACAAAAACTTTGTTTAGTTCTCGTAAGTTCACTTTGGAAAGTTTAACAATTATTTTAATTAACTTAGTCTGTTAATTGCATTTTTTTTAGCATTCACTCATTTACTATAGATTCGAATTTTGTACTTCACTTTTGTAGTTTAAATTGTAGTTTATATTATAATCAAAAGAAATTACTATATGCATTTCCACTTCCCTGTGGGATCGATATCTTTGACTCCATTAGAGCCCTTTATTACTTGAGTGATACCTTTACTTGCGTTATTAATTAGGGATTTGACAGTATAAATTTTTTTTTTAAAGTAAAACTATTTCTATTGAAGTTATTTTTGTTGGGATTAAATTGCATATTTACTATTGTATCTGCCGTGTGTATTTTGTAATATTGAAAAATATTTGAAAAAAATACACTAAATCTGCCTACATCACCCATCATAGCCAAAATTTTCCCAAAGCCTCCAAAAATCATTTCAAGCACTTTAGTAACCAATCTTGATCATTCATGAAGTCCATTTTGACCAATTTTGACAAAAATCCCAATTTTTCCCTTTAAGGCCCCATTACCCCAATTCACCTCCAATTTCCATCAAATTGATCTGAAGTTTCCCCAATTTTAAATCTAAACTCAAATTAATCATGTCTAAGTTTGATTGAAACCAAATTGAAGCTCAATTAAACCCAATTTCAAACCTAAATTCCAAGCCTAACTAAAATACCCAATTTGACCATATACTCAATTTCCCCAAATTGAACCCCCTAACCTATCCAATTTCCTTAATTTTAAATTCCAAATTCGTTATAACAAACACTTGGGACCAATTTAAACCATCATTTGAGCCTCACTAGAACCCTAGCCCAATCCAAACTCAACTCTAACCCAAATGCCCCAAAATTGGCCATGTGTCAAATTCCACTAAAATTGAACTCCCAAATCAATTCGAAATCACTCAATTCATTTTCCAAACTTTTCATGACAATCATCCAAGCCAATTTGATCAATTAATTGAACAAAACTTAAAGTCTAGCCAGACCCATATTCAAATTCAGGTCTATGACATGATTTTGAACTTAAGCCTTAAAGTGAACCAAACCCATTTAAATTGACCAAGCCATGGTCACCACAGCCAACCTTTGGACCATAAGGACCAGACTAGAGCCACTTAGGCCACCCTATATGGCCATGGACCAATGGTCCCTTGATTTAGGGGATCTCTTCTCATATTTGGTTAAACTTAAGATATCTTTTCCACCAACCATAAAACCTCTGTGATAATCATCATTAAGCTCACATGATCACTCTAGTCACTAGCTTTGGCATGGCTGACTGGCATAGTGGCAAAAAAACACCAAAACCAAAATCCACCCCAAGTTTTGAACTAAAAATTTGAACTTCCTGAGTTGGATCACTCGAATTGGTAACTTGTACCTTTCTTCTCTCAACATAAACAACACATTGAACCCACTAACCAACCATGGTGGCCACTCCTTTCCCCTCTAATTAAACACCACCTCCTATGGCCAACTATAGAGTCCACCGATTTCCTTGGGAAAACTTTGCCACATTGCTCCTAGAGCTCCTCCAACATTTCCTACGATCAATCTCACCATTTTCCTCCACTGAATCCCTCTGTATGAGCTCAATTTTAAGTTCAAAATCTAGGGATTTTCTGTCACTCAATTAAAACTCTACCAAACCTCAAATTAAGGCATCCCTAAGCTTCATAAAGAAACGAGGAAGTTTTCCTTTAAATCCCCTCTGTCCTGAGCTCTCTAACCTAGCTCTTGACCAAGGCCGCACCACCATTTCATTGAAATCATACTCAGGCTATTCGCTAGAGGAAAATAACACTTCCAAGAGGTTTGCCAGACTCTACTAAAGCTTACAAAAGCATCTGATTGAGGTCTCCCCTCTCAGACTCAGGTAATGAATACAAACCCTAACTTTTGGCTCGATTTCACCAATTATGATGAGAAGTTTGATTTCATCAGCATGTAACTGTACAAATATGTTCATCTTGAGTTGATGAAGGTGTAGAAACAAACCCCACGTGATTTGGTTGAGTATCGAGAGAGATCTAAAGGCTTAAAGTTGGACAGTTCTAGGGTTAGGACAATCGGAGATGATGATGGAGAGCCGATGGATTTTGCATGTATCGGTTGGATGACTGAGATCACACCAGGCAGAAGGATAAAACATGAACCGCGAGCCCCATGGCACCAGACTCGGATGGCGGCATCAAATGACAGAGTGATGCGTGTGAGTTAGGAGCTGCTAAGGATGAGGTGTCGATGACTCAGATAAGTAGGAAAATCAGATTTAAATGATTTAAATTAATTCCAAAACTAAGAAAAATCATAACTCTGTGTAGAAAAATCATAAAAATAAAATAAAAATACCTTGTTACTCAGTGGATAGAGGAAAATAATGTGAAATAAAAATAATTTTTTTTTGATGTGGCTCTGATTTTGAATTAATTAAATACTCTATGGACTATTTTAATTTTAAGTAAATAAATAGTAATCACCATAAATTGAAATTTCAGAGGTTGATTCCTCATTTTAACAGGGATGTTATTTGATTTTTTCAAGGTTAGAGAGCATCCCTAGCTTTGAAACTCTAAATTTCAAGCCTAGCTGCCTATTTTTGCTTAAAATAATTTTATTAACTAAAATAAAAATAAAAAAATTATGGAATTAATTTTTGTAGGTTTTCCACAATTAGTGGATCCTAGGAAAAATATAAAATGAATTTAGCTAATTTTGCATATTTTTATAGTTATCTAAATGTTTAAAACTTATGGAAAGATAATTAAATAAAATATTATTCAAAATTTGACAAAATCAATTCAAAATTGTAAAGGATAATCACATTAACTCATTGTAAAAATTTGAAATCAATTTGAAGTATATTTATCACTAAAGTTGATTTTCTAAATAAAATAACATTTTTGTATTAAAATATTTATATTAAATTTAATATAATTAGAAAATTTACGAGAAGTAGTTTTATAAGTTCTTTACGATCAGGACCATTTAGGAAAAGTTAAATCTATATTAAAGTAAATACTTTATTTTTTAGCTTTTTTTGAATTAAAATAATTAAAAATAATTAAAAATTACAAAAATACAAAAACAATCTAAGATGTTCTTAATTGTTTCCTAATTACTTGGGATTCATTAGAATATTTTTCCTAATTTTCTAAATTAAATATAATTTTTTAAAAGCTAAAAATGTATTTTCATTAATTTTTCATTAAAATAGTTATAATAAATAAATTAATAATCACAAAAATAGAAGGTTTGTTTCTCTGAGTTCTTTGGACTTAGAGGGATTTCAGAAAAATAAAAAAAAAAAGTCATTTTTTAAAAATAAGTTATATTTTAAATTTTTAATTAATTTATAAAATTAATAAATAATTTAACTAATTAAAATATAATTTAAAAAATTATGAAATTTTGTCCAAGTAGTCGTTTGACATAGGTAAACCTCCAATAACTTTATCATGAACAAAAAAATTACTTTGATTAACTAAATAAATTATATTGAAAATTCTACTTTTGAGTTAAAAATAATTATATAAATTAAATAAAAATCAGAAAATCACTTCTCCTGTGATATTTTAATTGACACATGAGTGGGGTACTCTAAAAATTATAAAGTCATTTAAGTTATATTTGATGAGTCATGAAGTGAGGAGCCCTACAGACAAAATGGTAATTTTGGATTCTTAATGTCTTAATTAAATTTTAAGATTTATTAAAAAGGGTAATTTTGATTATATCAAATTCTTTTCGATGATTGAAATATAAGGGACTAAAATGGTAGAAATCGATTCCTCACTCTTTTCCAATAAAATTATAATCATAATTTTGCTTAATTATTATAATTTGGAGGTTAATTAAGTTAAATTATTCTATGGTGGTGGGCTTATGTTAATTCACTAATCTAAAGCCCGCCTTATTGGTGATTTGATGATAAGGCATGATCTTGATAAAGAATTGATCTTCACCTAATTTAATATTTAATCATTGCAAGTTCGCTTTAAATGTTGGAACTTAAGGGCTTAGTAGTGCATTATGCTTAACTTGAATTTGTCTAATGAGGATTAGGAAGGAAAACATAATTAATTATAACATATTTGAAAACACTATGGGCCCAACTTTACTTGTGGGCATGAGATCTTTAATAGCTAGAGCTTGTTCACATAACTTTTAAGAAAGACATTAAGTGATTATTTGATTACCCCACTTTTGGGATAATAAAACATCAGGTCACTGAGCATACGAGTGTATTAATGCATTTAATCCATTTGTATGATCAATTGAATAACACAATAAGGTCAAGTGAACACAAAATGTTTTAAAGGGAATTAAAAGTTGTTAGGGATTGATCCTCGAACAATTTTATGACCTTTTGGACATTTTGAAGGACAATTGGAATTATTATTCTTTTTTCAAGAAAATCATCCATTAAAACCCTTAAGTACCCACCAAGTTATGACTTGGGGTTTGATAGCTGCACCTTACACTTGTCCTCTTGTTTTTTATTTTTGCAATTTATTTAAATATCCTGTAAAATTATATATGTTGCAAGTTCGAACATTTTAATGGGAGCGGCGTGAAGATGATAGGTACATCTTTACAATTTTATTTACTTTCTATCATTTCATTTACTAAATTTTACTACTGCTTCTACATACCATGCATACTTGGTTGATAAATTAAAAACATTTCCAATATAATCTACATTTTTTAAAATTAAATTAAGAACTTTCAAAGGTAACCATAAATCCTTTGAAACACAATTAAAAAGAAAACACTCTTTTGAATTTATGGGAGTCTCTCAGATGATGTAACCATGGTACCTAATGAGATCTCCCTGGTTTAAATGAGCTTAACAAATCATTTGGACTAAGTTCAAAAGAAAATAATGGTACTGAATGAGGGATCCGTGGGATCCTAACCGGTGTTGCTTTGATCAACTTTAACCCCCCCTCTATAAAATTTAAATAACCTTAAAATACTTGGTAAAACCTTTGAACTCTAGACTTTAGGACTGTTACTTCATTGAGGAGCTTGGAGCTAACTTTATGGGCAACAATCTACAACAACAATCTAAAACAACATAAGGATCTACAACGGCATGAGGATCTGCATCATCACATCTTTTCCCTAGAATTAAATAATAAGTCATATGAATTTGAGGTTGTTTGCTTATGCAACATAAATCCTCACTTTATCTTTAGGCCTTTGTACAATCATGTTGTGTTACTCATTTTAGGATTCCGAGGTTGTCGTTCATTACGACATTAATCCTCCCATCTTTCAAGCTATTTGTATAATTGTGCCATGCAAATTTAAACCCTAAATAATAATAATAAGAATGAAACATTCTATAATACCTCTCTAAATAGATATATTTCTTGCGGTGTTGTGCTGCTTCTCTATCTTTTTTGTTAAAGGGTGACCTCTTACCAGTCCCCTATATCAGATTTGTACTGTGTTCCTCTTCAGCAATATAATTTACTTTTCCTCTTAAATATATATATATATATATATGGAAGGAGCACTGCTCGAACTATATTAAAGGAAACAAAAACCAAAAAAATACAAAGAAACCAAGGGAACCCTTTATAAGAAGCAGGGTGAGCCCTTCAAAAAACCTATGAAAATTTAGTTCTAACATAAGGTAGGGGTATCAGATCACCTTCCAAAAGTAATTGCAAAGAAGGATTAAAGGATTTGTTAATAAGAGGATGATCACTATGGAGTCCCATTTGAGAGAGCCAATCTGTAGGCCTATTACCTTCTCTATGGATATGGGAGACAAAAAGCTGAAAACCATCCCTCATATGCTGAATTTCCTTGATTAAGTATATCAGGTGCCAAGAGCTGTTAGTTGCTCCATTCATAATATTCACTAAAGTACCAGAATCTGATTCCACCCAGAGGTGATGAATACGAAGTCTGTTGGCAAGGAGGAGGGCCCAATATAAAGCCAAAGTTTTAGCTTCTAATGGGATTTTGACAAAGGTAGGAGATTGGAAGTATAGCAGACAAACACCTCTATAATCCCTAAAGACACCACCCATACCAGCATGGGGATAACGAAAACTGCCATCAATATTAACCTTGACCCATCTTTGCTGTGGAAATAACCACTTCAGCATTATAGGCATAATAGGGTTGGAGGTGTTCTGAATATCCTGAGAGAAAATCTGAGGGAAATTGTTAAACTTAATAAGTTTCTGTACATAAGCAATACACTGATTAGCCACATTTTTCACCCCAACCTCAGTCCACTCAAACTTTATTTTGTTCTTAGCCATCCAAACAAACCAAGCCACAATGCAAGGCACCACAAATAGTTTTCTATCCAGCCAGTCTTGCTAGCACTGATAAAAGTTCCCCCAGGACAGATTCAGAATTGATAACAAAGTCTGACTTAAGAAATTCTCCCAGATTAGTTGCACAGTGGAGCATTTGAAGAATATAAGAATATGTGATTTACATCCTCTTCCTGTTTACATAAAACTCACCAAGATGGCCCCCTAAGGCCCTTCAATTTCAGAATATCATCAGTAGGGAGAAGTTTATGGAAGAGTCTTCAGCAGAAAAAAGACATAGATGGAGATAGAAATTTGCTCCATACTCTTGTGCCCCACTCCACCTCCTGTTGAGGGAAACAAAACTCACCAATGAAGGCAAATATAGTCTGTGAATGTCCCTTTTTTACCACCACTCTATCCATTTTTGAGGGGTAAATGGAAATTTGCTAAATTCTAGAGAGCTGAGAGGGTTCACAAACAACATGGAGTTCCTCAAGATTCTACCTCCCATTCACCCAAAAGTCAGCCATCTGGGTAGAAACATCAGGTATGTATGAGGATCCAGTATCAAAACCCATATTCCATCCAAAAGCCAATTGTCCAACCAGAAATTAACTTTACCCTTCCCCACTTCCCAAAAGAAAAGTCTTTCAGCCTCATCCCTAATTTTTAGCATCTTGGTCCAAATAATAGAATCACCCATTTTCCTTTTAACTTGACTGGGGTGGATGTGTCTGCAATTTTTGCCCATCATAAATCTAGACCAGAGGGAGTCTTGTGATCTAAACTTTATCCAAAGTTTACAAAGATTAACATGTATAAGATGAGGAAAGCTTTTGAAGCCCAGGCCCCCAGCTTTTGTAGCCTTACATGCCTTACTCTAGCTAGTCCAATGCAATTGCTTCCTTTGTCCAGACCACAGGAACCTATTAAAAATTTTATCTAGACGCTTTTGTGTAGATTTATTCATTAGTGTCATTTGAAACAAATAGGTAGGGAGAGAAGATAGGACACTTTTGAGAAGGGTAACTCTTCCACCATTTGACAAATAAGAGTTGACCCAGCATTGGAGTTTATCTTGAATTCTTTCCACAATATGATCAAATTGAACTTGTTTTGTTCTGTCTTTAATAAGAAAAGCACCTAGATATTTGATTAGAAGCTGACCAACACTAAAACCAGTGAAATTAGAAATCCAATTCTTCATAACAGACTTAACCTTTTGACTAAGAACAGCTCACATTTCTGGATATTCAAAACCATGCTAGAGCTTCTTTGGAAATGTTCTAAGCATTTAAATATAGATTTAACAGTAGGCTTAGTAGCCTTAGAAAATACAATAATATCATTAGCAAAAGCAAGGTGATTAATAAGCATATTAGATCTGTGACTGTAAAGGGAATGTGGTTCTTCAACAACAACATGATTTAACAATCTAGAAAGATAATCAAGAGCTAGAATAAAGATTGCAGGAGAAAGGGGATCACCTTGCTTAATGCCTCTGGAAGCAGTGAAGAACCCATGAGAACATCCATTAACAAATACTGATTGATAGATGTCAGACAACCATCTACCAATAATAGAGATAAAGGAAGTAGAGAAGCCTCTGGCAGTGAGAACCTCCTCAATAAAATCCCATCTAATAGTGTCATATACCTTCTGGATATCCAGTTTTAAGATGATATTACCCCCTCTGCACTGTCTGTCCAGATCCAAAACCAGCTCCTGAGCTAAAAGAACATTGTCCACTATGCTTCTACCGTGTACAAAGGAAGTTTGATTTTCACTAATAATGTGGCTGAGATGAGGTTGTAATCTACTTGCAATTAGTTTGCTAATGACCTTTGAAATTACAGAAGTCAGACTAATGGGTCTGAAATGTTCCCATTTAAACTTAGCTTTATCCTTAGGAATTAAGGTGATATTAGATGAAGTGAAATACTTAGGTAGGTCACAACCCCAAAAGAAACTTTGTATAGCCATTATGATATCCTTCTTAATTATACTCTAAGCTTTCTTATGAAAATCAGCTGTGAAGCCATCAGGCCCAACCACTTTAGAAATATCAATTGAAGATAAAGCCTCCCAAATTTCTTTCTCATCAGGGATGGCAGCAAGATTCAAAGTTTTAGTAAATTCAAACTCCTTCCCAAAAATGCCATTCTCGATAGGACCCTTTTCCAAAAGAGGTTGGGTAGACATTTCCTTAAAATAATTCACAGCACTAGAGCCAATACAATCAGCATTATAAAGCCAAACCCCATTCTTATTAAGAATCTTTTGAATATTATTGCTTCTTCTCCTGTAGTTAATACATGCATGGAAAAATTTAGAATTCTTGTCACCCTCACAGAATTTGACCTTAGCAATTTTTTGTGCATAGAATTCTTCCTGCATAGAGATGGCATCCATTAAGTCTACATTAGCTTTAAAAAAATCATTACTCACCACATGATTAGATTCAAGTAATTGCTCCCACTTTAGTACAGAGTCTTCAACAGTCTTAACTCTAGCATTAACATCACCAACCACATGTTTACCCACTTTCTTGTGTAGCAACCAAAGCTTCACCCAAGGATTTGGATGATTGCAATCTTGCTAGGCTAAAGCAAATTGATTAAGGAAATCACTTTTCAGTGACCACATATTCAGATACCTGAAAGAAGATCTATTCTTGGTAGGGGATGCAACAATAGTTATTAACAATGGTCTATGGTCAGAGCCACAAATATTCAGGTGTTGTACAGAAGTATGGAGAAAGTCTTTCATCCAAATATCATTTACCAACACTCTATCTAATCTTTCCCAAACCTTTCCTCTCCTCCAAGTATATTTGGGACCAAGAAAACCCAAAGAAAACCCAAATCAAACAAACCCAGCCTCCTGAATATTCTCATTGAAGAAGCTGATCAGATTTAGATTAGGACTTGTACCACACTTCTTTCAGTAGGGGATGCCACACAGTTAAAATTTCCTCCCACAAACCAAAAAGAGTTGAGATTGCTGCCAATATCCAACAAGTGACACCATAAATCTTGCCTTTCCATTGTTGAGCAGCCAACATAGATAAAAGTGGTCAAGCCACTAAAATCACCGATTGAGAGTTTCAAGTGAAGGAACTGCTCATGATCCCTGATACTATCACACTGGATTTCCTTTCTACCGAAAACCAAAATTTTATTACTAATACTGGAGAAAAAATGAAACCCATAGAACTTATTGGTGATTTGATGAATATGTTTAGACACCATTGGTTCCAAAATTGCAATAATCCAAAATTTATGCATCCTATTGAGATTAAGTAACTTGCTAAGGGATCTAGGATGAGCCAATCCCTTAACATTCCAGCATAGATACTTCATTAACCAAAAGAGAAGAATTTTCCCCTCCTTCTAGTTCTAACCCCAATAATAGCTTGCTGAGATGGGCCTTCCCCCCCTTGTGGATTGAATAACAACCAAGCTTTTAAACTCCTGTGTAGTTTTCTTTTTCTTTTTAGCTTTCTGAACCTGCCAGTCTTCTTCTGGAGTTGCATTCATCTGGTTAATTAAATAGTCGTCCAGAGAGAACTCCCTATGATGAGCCAGTTCCATCTCTTGAAACCCCTCCACATTATCTTGTGTTACCAGCAACTGATTATTAACTACCTCATTACTAATCACAGCTTCAGCTATAACATTTGGAGGTTTCCCCCCAAAGGTTTCCCTCTCAACAGAATTATTACCCAACACATCATCCCAATTTATAATGTTTAGATCATTCTTTCCTGGAGACACCACTGCTTTTACAGCACTAGGGGATACCATATGATCAGTAATAACATGTATTTCTCCACTTTGGACATTATCCTCTATATTCCCCTTATCCTCCCTGTCCCCATTAGCCTCCTGCATTTTCCTCAGACCAGGATGGAGTCTGAAACATTTATTATCTGTGTGGCCAAATATTTTACAATGGTCACAATAATATGGTCTTCGCTCAGCAATAATTTTCTACCAATAACCATTATGTTCAGTACCAAGCCAGATTTCCTCCACAATAGGATAAGTAATGTCCCTTTCCACCAAGATCATGGCCACTAAAGGTCTGGATAGATTAAATCTGGGCACATCCAGCTGAAGAGGTCTTCCTAGTGCCAAGCTAATATTAAATAGCACCTTGTGATTGAAAAAAATGGAGCTTCAATGTAGGTATTTTGAACCAGATAGGAACAATAGGTAATTCTTTATTGGGGTCAAAGTCTGGAGTCCATTTAAGTAACTTCATGGTGATCCCTTCAATCAATATGAACTGTTTAGAGAATAGCCTTGCATAGTACTCCTCTCTGGATAAATTAATTAGGATGTGTCTACCATCCAGTAACCCAACCCTCCAGGCTCTATTGAATTTAAAACTATCAAAAAATTTCCTAATAAACTCCATCTTGGGGTGACCCAATTGAAATTTATCTATAAAGGGAAAACTTGCATTTATCAATTAAACCTTGGATGTCCTCTTCAGAATAAAAGATTACCATTTTCCCTCCTTTCCTGACAATAGGTTTAAACAATGGATCGACACCTTCATGGTAGGCTTGAGGAAAAACTAGCTCATCATAGTTTTTAACGGTATGAAAACCCTTCCCCACAATATCAAAAGTGGCTTCTGACCATTGGACATTAGTATTTATATCCAAAGTGTTTGGGTTGGCCATCAGTAACCAAAGAAACAAAACAAACTCCAAATGGACCCAGAGAAGCGGAAAAAACCAATAAAATAATGGAGCAAAGAATAACTAGTTCACCAAAGAAGATAACTAGAGCCAACAAACATTCAAGAGAGTCTATAGTAGCAATTCCACAAAAACCCAATACTCAAATGAACTAAGAATCCATGAAGAGTAGAGGCACCAAGGAAGAAACTAGAAATAGCCAGCAGCGAATAAGAATCCACAGCAAAGTCACAGCACCTTTTCTCAATGGAACAGTAAGATTTAAAAGCCAAAAAGCTCGGGAAGAGAGGAAGCTTAGTAAAAACAAAAGAGAATGTGGAGAAAACTTTAAGACACAACAAGAAAGAAGATTTGTCTAGCAAAACTTGTAGAATAGTTACACATTCAACACTTCCTCCATCCATGTGTGTGTGTGTGTGTGTGTGTGTGTGTGTGTGTGTGTGTGTGTGTGTGTGTGTGTGTGTGTGTGTGTGTGTGTGTGTGTGTGTGTGTGTGTGTGTGTGTGTCTATATTAAATTAAACATCTTTTAAAATTTGGTGTTGGGATATCCACTCCGGCGACTAACAATTTCTAATTTGGTGACCGGCAAGTTCGTCACCTCATAGGTTGGATGTGAGTTCCTGTACTTTCTTTCCTAATGTGGCAAAAATCTTTGAGATACATATAAGACCACCTTAAATGGAGAAAGGAATCCTATTCTCTTCCTTCAAGATTGGTCTAAGATCACCTTAAATGGAGTAAGGTATCCGATTCTCTGCACAAATCTTTGAGAAAGGTATAAAACCACCTTAAATGGAGTAAGACATGCTATCGTTATCCTTCAAGATCGGTCTGAGGACACTTTAAATAGAGTTAGGCATCCAA
>NW_018252300.1:58233-110146 GCF_001263595.1 Phalaenopsis equestris | reverse complement strand
CCCTACACAAATCTTACAGATAGGTATAATATCACCTTAAATGGAGCAAAACATCCTTTTCTCATTCTTCGAGATCGGTCAAAAACTACCTTAAATGAAGTAAGGCATCTGATTGTCTACATAAATCTTTGAGATATGTAAAAGAACACCTTAAATTGAGTAAGACATCCTATTCTCATCCTTCGAGATTGGTCTAAGGCCACCTTAAATGGAGTAAGACATCCAATTCTATACACAAATTTTTGGGATAGGTATAAGAACACCTTAATTGAGCAAGACTACCTATTTTCATCCTTTGAGATTGGTCTAAGTCCACATTAAATGGAGTAAGGCATCCAAATCTCTACACAAATCTTCAAGATAGGCATAAGACCACCTTAAATAGAGTAAGACATCCTATTCCTATCCTTCAAGATTGGTCTAAGGACACCTTAAATGGACTATGACATCCAATTCTTTACATAAATCTTTGAGATAGGTATAAAATCACCTTAAATGGAGTAAGGCATCCTTTTCTCATCCTTTGAGATCGATCTAAGGCCACTTAAAATGGAGTAAGGCATCCAATTCTCTATACAAATCTTCAAGATAAGTATAAGGCCACCTTAAATAGAGTAAGGCATCCTATTCTCATCCTTCGAGATTAGTTGAAGGCCACATTAAATGGAGTAAGACATGTGATTATCTACACAAATCTTCAAGATAGGTATAAGACCACCTTAAATGAAGTAAGGCATCCTATTCTCATTCTTCGAGATCAGTTGAAGGCAACATAAATGGAGTAAGACATCCGATTCTCTACACAAACCTTTGAGATAGGTATAAGACCACCTTAAATGGAGTAAGACATCCAATTTTCTACACGAATCTTTGAGATAGGTATAAGAACACAGTAAATGGAGCAAGGCATCCTATTCTCATCTTTTGAGATCAGTCTAAGGCCACCTTAACTGGACTAAGGCATCTGATTCTCTACACAAATCTTTGAGATAGGTATAAAACCACCTTAAATGGAGTAAGGTATCCTGGTCTCATCTTTTGGGATCGGTCTAAGGCCACCTTAAATGGAGTAAGGCATCCAATTCTCTATGCAAATCTTCAAGATAAAATCTTCAAAATCTTCAAGATAGGTATAAGGCCACCTTAAATGAAGTAAGGCATCATATTCTCATTTCTCTATTGTTTTGTTACCTCTTGAGTTGGATGTGAGTCCCTGTGGATACCATCCTAATTTGATATCTTCACATATTTTTGCCTTCAGAAATTAAATTTTCAAAAAATAAGATCAAAATAAAAATTAAGATTAAAACACTGAAATTGAATCTTCTCTGCGGCCATCAGTTTCTCTAATGGATATCTTTGCAAATTTGTTATGTAGCCCCTCACCTGGATTTACAAGCACAAATCACATTGTGAATTTCAAATTAACCATTGAAATTGACTTCCAGAAGGTAGACCTGCCAATCCTCGATGAGTGCTTTAGAGTCTTTAAATTTGACCAAGGATTTCTTTGATACTCCCCAATAAAAACCTTCACCACATTTCCTCTGTTCCACTCTAAGCATGTTGGCTCAGAAAATTATGTTGGTTTTGTTGATCTCTTCAGTCAACACCAATACTTGCGGTGTGCTCGCTCGACACACCACTCCTATTGGGGGTCCATTTGTTGACCTCACTTTTGGTTGGGGTCTAGTTTCTTCCTTAGAAGCTTAGGGTCTAGCCATAGAATTTTTTTGTTGACTATTCCTAGAGGACTAGTGATGGAACCTTCACAAATAGAAATTTTAAACTCTTCTTTGATCATCCTAGAATTTCACATGTTAATTCTAACCTCTAGCATCTAGTAGGTGGAGCCAACATGAGGGAGCTCAAGATGAGTACCCATAGGACTGTTGGGCCTTAAGCCATGAGTAGTGTGGTCTTGGTCAGTCTTGCACACACACACTTGTAATTCCTCACCTTCACTTAAAACCTAAACCATTGACTAAACATGCTTAGTTTGATCCCTTACTTTTTTGGAAACTCATGTGGATGTTTCTCTAAACCATTAGCCTTAGGCTAGGGTTTAGCTAAGATCAGCACATGGAGGATCGAAAATGAGGTTCTCTTAGTCTCATGACACCATATGGTTGATTTTATGAATACCATTTTCAATTGATTTAAATTTTGCCACATTCCCAATTTTGACCATCTTAGCCCCAAACTTCACCAAGTTACCAAGATACCCCTGAAATACTAATTTTCTCAAATTGACACAAAATTCTCAATTTTGTTCAAATATCATCTCAAGCCATTTGAAACCACTCAAATTACCCAAAACACCCCAAATTTTCCAAAATTCCTAAAATACTCCAAAATCCCCTAATTTGCCAAAATGTACTTTGATGCACCCCTAGTGTGTGATATTTTTTTGCGTGTTTTATGTCAATTTAAATCTCCGGTACAGTGCCAAGAACTTGACTCGTCCCAAAATTATGCAGTAATTTAGTTTTCAAAAATACGGCAAATAACTTGACCCAAGTTATATTAAGTAGTTAATATTAAGTAGTTAATGTGCGAAGTAGTTAATGTGCGAAATTGAAATGTTATATAAAATATATAAAATAGTTCACACACTAGTGGTTTTACACAAGTGCACATATTACTTCAAGTAATATAGGGCTTTCTTAAAAAACCCTGTATCGATCCCACAAAGAAGTGCAGTAAGAAATCCTTTAGGCTAATTCTTGTCTGCTACTATGAAGTTTTAATTTGGAAGATGGAAATTCTTATGATAATAACATAAATCAAAATATTCAAAGTATAAAAATTAAAGTAAGAAAGAAAAATTGAAATGGATTTAATGAATGCTAATAGAAATGTAACTAAAAGAATGTAACTAAAAGAACTAAGTTTAAACTAAGTTTAATAAACTATTTACTAAACTTTAAAATTAAATTTACTAAGACTAAACAAAATTTTGTGATGAAGAGTTCAAATTTAAGAAGGCCACCTTCCCCTTTACAATGAGTATATATATTATAAAAAAATTAAAATCATTTAAATTTATATAAAAATTGTTTTGTGCCAAATAGGAGCAATCCTATTCTTTACCCTCTTCTGTCTTTACCCTCTTCTGAGTGTTGAGTGTTGTAAAGAACATTGGCTAATCCAGAGTTTGGTCCCTAATCCCGTGGTTATGCTGGGAGGATATCGAGTGCCACTCCAGAGCTCCTACTACTCCCTCACTTGAGGGCTAACAATCTTGCATCCGTTTCCAATCAACTGGACCAAATTGGGGTTTTTAATTTGTCACCTTAAAATCTTTAATTTTGCATCCAACAAAGTATATTTCCCTATTTATTTGCACTCAATTCCATGGATGACATACTCTCCCATGAAATCAAATGTGATTCTCCCAATGTTATAGAAATCATAGCCCTTTCGGAACATATGTTTCTCAACACATTTTAACATTTCAATTGATCAGATCGAAAAGTGAATGAAGATCGTTGAAATCATCACAAATTATTGACATTTAAAATCATATAAATTAAAATTAATTCTTCAGAAAACAATATCTCAAAGTAGGGAGAAGAATAAAAAATACTACTCAGAATTCATGAGAAAGATACGAAAATACACAAATTTCATATATAAAAACAAGTTTACAAAATAAAGAAAGAAAAAGAAATAAAAGATGCAACTTATCTCACAATCCTTCTTAAGAAAATCCTTAGAAGTTATCTTTAAGCACTTTCCCACTTTGCAAGTACTCTCAATTCTCTTCTAGAAATGTAATGAAGAAAAAATCTGTCACCTTCCCTCTCCTCTTACAATCCTTGAAGAAATTCTCCAAGCCCTTCCTCTCACTCTTACACCACCCCTTCCCCCCACCCACACCCCCCCACACACACACACACACACACACACACACACACGAAACTCACGCCCACACAACTCTTCTTCAAGCTTTAGACTTCCCTCTCTTTTATAAAAGGCTGCCTCCCTCCAAAAAGGATTCAATGTTCCCTCCAAAATTTTATTCAAAATTCAACTCTTTTGAATTCAAAATATATGTCCATTTATCCAAGAGACATATCCCTTCATAAAAGAACTTTCTAAAGTATCTAGATGTATTGAATCACTCCAAGGGGTGTTTAGAACAAGTGTCCCTTTGAAAATTCACACAAAAACTCGTCCCGAACCGGCTTAATCTGCAAAAAGTCATCTCCGGTGCATCTGGCACCAAATCAGAGAATCATGTGCCAGTTCTTTGGATTTTGGTGCATCATGTGCCGGTTTGGCGCATCATGAGCCACCTTACAGCAGCTCCATCATTTTGCTCCGTTTCAGCTCCGTTTCACCCCGTTTCAGTTGCGTTTCACTCCTAATAGATATACCAACAAAACAAGCATGAAAGCAACCTTTCTCTAAAATATAATTTCATTCAAAAACATGTGAGAAATATAAAATATATTAAGTATAGAAAAATATATTGAAATGCTCGTTTTTACTCCAAATTACATCATTTTTGCTTCATTTTCTCCAAAATTCTATTTCTTGTAACTAAAACTAAAAATATGCAAAATACCTTCCTTTAAAGGGTAATATCATTAATAATCATTAAAATTGAGCATAAAATATATATGAAAAAGTAGGTGATTTTTAGGCGTGTCACCCTTCATATCTGAAAATTTCAAAAAATTCTCAAAACCTCCAAAATCATTCAAAACACTTTCAAAACTAATATTGACCATTCATTGAGGTCCAATTTGAGTAAATTGACCAATTTTGATCGAAGTCTCAATTTCACGCCTAAATGCCTAAATTCTCCAAATCACCATCAATTTCTACCAAATTAATTTCAAATTTCCCCAATTTTAAATCTAAAATCAATTTTATCATATCTAAGCCAATATTGAACAATATTTAAGCCCAAATTGAACCCAATTTCAAACCTAAATTCCAAGACGAATTTGAACCCCCAATTTGACCATCTCTTTAAGTTCCACCAAATTGAATGCACTAACGCATTCAATTTCCCTAATTCACTTCCTAAACTCTTTATGACATTCAAATAGACTAAATTAAGCCTTTGATTGGCCTTATTAAAACTTTAAGCATAACCCAAATTTAAACCAAGTTAAAATCCCCAATTTTGCCCCAAAGTTCCAATTTCTTCAAATTGAACTTCATAATAGGCTACAACAAAGTGACCAATCAATTGGAATTGATCCAAGCTTTAGCCCAACCTAAACCCAAGTCCAAGTTAAGTCATACATTTTGAACACAAACCCTAAACCCATTTGGAACTAATTGGTTTCACCATCTTAGACCACATAAGCAGATACACCCTAAGTGGTCTTGACCACTCTAGAGGTGCCATGGACCAAGGGTTCCATGATTTAGGGAATTCCTTCTCTTTTTTGGCCAAGTGACCTAAGCTTGAGCTCAAGTGATTAAATCCCCATCCTAATTACATTTAAACTTCACCTTAGATTCCCTAAGCTAGCTAATCTCCTCCCCTGACCTTACCGGCCGACCTATGCACCAGAAAACCTAAAACTAAGAAACCTCCTCAAGAGAACAAGCCTAAATTACACTCATCTAATGTGGCTCACCCCACTAGTCATTGAAGCCGCTCAGCCCTCCACCTAAGCTCCCTTCTCCACCATCTAGCTTGGTCAGTTGAACCCTAGCTCCTCCTTTATTTAAACTCCCCACTCCACGGACAGGTAGAGAGTATTGTCATTTGCTTAGGGAAATACCTTTAAACTATTCACAAAGCTTCTCAAAGACCTGCTAAGATCATTCCTACCATTTTCCCCATTAAAACCCATTGCTAAAGCTCAATTTTGAGTTCAAAATCTAGGGCTTTTTGTCACTCCACAAAACTTCATAAAACTTCAAGTTAAACCTTCCAAAAACTTCCCCAGGCCAAACGAGGATGTTCCCCATTAAAACCCCCATCTTTTGAGCCCTCTAACCCAGCTCTAGACCAAGGTCACGCCGCTATTTGATCAAAATCATACTTAAAGCTTATACCAGAGCAAACTTACAATTTGAAAAGGTTCTTTGGACTTTACTAAAGCTTCCACAAACACCCAATCAAGGCCTCACCTCTTGGGTAAAGGTATATTTCAAAAACCCTAAAAATGCCTTTGGTTTCATCTATTGTGAAGAGAACTTGTATTTCATATGAATTTAATCATATAAATATGTTTTTCTTGATTAGATGAAGTTATAGGAACAAACTGTGAGTGATGTGGTTGAGTATTGAGTAAGATTGAAGCATTTTAGTGGGGACAATTCTCGGGTTAGGATGATCGGGGACAATGAATGGATGTCATCCATTTCCGTGTGTATAGTTTGGATGGTCCAGATTGTGTTGGACGAGCGAGAGGAACATAAAGTGTGGCCTGCATGGAAGCCGAGTCAGATGGCGACGTCCAATAGCGTGATGACGTGTGGGGCTTCACAGAATCTTAGGTTAACATGGGGGTTGACTCGAAAAAGTAGGAATATTGGATTTTTATGATTTAAACTAAATCCAGAACTTAGAAAATTCATAACTTGGTGTAAAAAAATCAGAAAAATAAAAAAAAAATACCCGCTTTCTCAGTGAACACAGGAGAATAATGTGAATCAAAATTAAAAATTATCTGATGTGTCTCTGATTTTTAATTAATTAAATACCCTTTGGAATATTTTAATTCTAATTAAGTAAACAATAATAACCATGGCTTGAAATTTTAGGGGTTGATTCCACAAGTTAATAAAGATGTTCTATGATATTTCCAAGGTCAAAGGGCATCTCTAGCTTTAAAACCCTAATTTTGAAGCCCAATTGCCTATTTTTGTTTAAAATAATTATATAAATTAAAATATGAATAAAAAATATATGAAACTTCTTTTGGTAGGTTCCCTCTGGTCATAGGATTTTAGGAAAAATGTATATTAAGTTTGAATGCTTATGTACATTACTATAGTTAATTAAAACCTAAAAACTCACAAAAATTAAAATAAAAAAATTATATTAAAAAAATAACAAAAATGATTTCATACTATAAATAATAATTATTTTAACTCGCTATAAAAATTTGAAATTTATTTGATTTAGTTTCATTACTAAAGTGTAGTTTCTAAGTAAAATAATATTTTTGCATTAAATTAATTATCATAAATTAACTATAATTAGAAAAATTATGAAAAGTAGTTTTCTGAGTTTATTATGATCAGGGGCACATAAAAAAATAAAATTATTTTAAAATAAATAGTTCATTTTTGAGCTATATTTTAAATTAAAAATAATTTAAAAATGATTAAAAATTCCAAAAGTATGAAAATGACCAAAATTGTTCCTAATTGTTCCCTACTCACTTAAGACCAATTAAAATAATTTTGCTAATTTTTACTATTTAGTTATGTTTTTTTAAATGTCAAAAATGTATTTTCTTTAATTTTTCATTAAAATAATTAAAATAAATAAAATAAAAATTTCAAAATTAAAAGTTTGTTTCTCTAGGTTCTCTATACTTAGAGAGATTCAAGAAAAATATAAAAAGTGATTTTTGAAATTAAATTATATTTTCTATTTAATTAATCACTAAAACTCGATAAATAATTATAATAATTAAAATATAATTTTAAAAATTATGAAATTTTGCCCAAGCTGTCTTCTAGTTTAGGAGAACCTCCAATAATTTTCCCATGAACAGAAAGTTTACTTTGATTAGTTAAATAAATTAATATTGAAAATTTTATTTTTTATATAAAATAATTAAATAAATTAAATCAAAATTAGAAAAATCACACTTTTTTCATCTGATAGTTTGATTGACCCATGAGTGGGGTACCATAAAAAATTTCAAGGTCATTTGAGTTATATTTGATGAGTTATGAAGTGATGAGCCTTAGGGGCAAGATGGTAATTTTGGATTTTGTTGTTCTGATTAAAAGTTTAGGTTAAACAAAAGGTAAATGGGTAAGTTTGATCATAGTTAGCTTTTTTGGATTATTGAAAATTAATGGGTTAAAAGGTAGAAACCAATTTGTCACCTTTTCATGAAAAGTGTAAAATTGTAATTTTATAAATTATCATGATTTGAGGTTAATTAAGTTGGATGATCCTAAAGTAGCGTGCTCATTTAGGAAGATAATAATTCACTTATTTGAATCCCCTAATTGGTGATAGGATTACCCTTTAATAAGAATATATCTCACTTAAATTGACATTTTGATAATTACAAATTTACCCGTGAAAGTGTTAAGGGCTTTGTGGTGACCTAGGCTTAATCCAAGATTGTTTAATGAGGTTTAGAAAAGGTAACATAATTAATTATGAACATTTTGAAAATAATAAAAGCCTAATTTTTGTGGTGGGTACAAGGTCTTCAATGACTTGCATTTGCTCTAAGGGTACCAATTCACACAACCTTTAAATAAAACATTAAGTGACCGTTTGATTACCCCATTCTTGGGATAGTTGAAATACTAATGTTCACTGAGCATATGGTGTATTAATTCACTGAAATTAAATTTAGATTTAGATGATTAATTGAACAATGTAATAAGTTCATATGAACCCAAAATGTTTCGAAGGGTTTTAAAAAAAGGTTGTTCAAGGTTATCCCCAGAACAATTTTGGATCCTTTGAATACTTAGAAGGACAATTAAACCTGTTATTCTTTGTTCAAGAAAATCATCCATTAAAAAAATTTAGGTACCCACCAAGTTTTGACCTAGGACTCGAAAACTGAACCTTAAACTGGTTTTCTAGCTTCAAATTCTTACAATTTATTTAAATTTTCTGCAAATTATACATATGCTGCAAGTTTTGACAATTCAGCGGGAGTGTGAGAAGATGACAGATACACATTTACATTTTTTCAATGCAAATATCCTTTCCTTTTACTGTACCGCACTTTATTACCTGTACTTTCTTTAATTGCAAAAATCCTTTTCAAAAATTAGAAATTACAAAACCATTTTTCAAAATTAAACATCATTTTAAAAAAAATCAAAAAAAAAAAATTTCATAACACATCCTTTTAATTTTACGGGAGTCTCTCAGATGAGATAACCTGTGATTGATAATGAGATCTCCTCAGTTTAGATGAGCTTAACAAGTCGTTTAAGCTAAGTAAACTCTAATGAAAATAGTGGTGCCAAAATGAGCGAAACTATGAGATCCTATTTGGTATCGCTCTAATCAACTTTAAACCCCTCCCCCCTATCGAACTGAACTTGTCATTTGAACCTTTAAACCTTTAGACTTTAGGATTGCTACTTTATCGAGTATCTTGGAACTAACTATGAGGGTATCCTTCTACAATAACAAGTGGATCTACAATAATAAACCTCTCTTTAGAATTTAACAACTAGCCATAAGACTTCGGGGTTGTTTGCCTAGTGCAACATAAATTCTCACTTTTTCTTTAGACCTTCGCACAATCATGTTGTGAAATTTTTATGATTGTTTCATGCAAATGTAAGCCTTAAATAATAATTGGTAGAATGAAACATTCATCAATTTCCCTCTCAAAATTGAATCCAAACCATAGAATAGCTTGGGAGGTCATTGAGGTTCTCCTCAGGATCTGTGACACCCCCTAGTTTTCTCCCTTTAGATTCCATAACAATGTTCAAAATTTGATCCTCTTCCATTTGAAACTTCTTGATCTGATTTTTGAAAAGTCCTATCATTTTGAAATTTCTGAAGATAACCTTTTTTTAATGTAAATCCAGAGTTTTCTTAGGTGACCTTGGTCATTTAAGATGTAATTAACTATAGGGCCTCTATAGGGAGATTTAAGAACCCAGGTAATACAAATTATATCTAATCTTTCATATTAGATAAAGGAATTTGTCAGCTTATATGAAAAATGGTTCGCAAACCAAACAGATGTCATGATCTCTGTAGTTTCTTTAACCGAGCCTCATGGATAAGTGATATGTCTATTCCTTGGGATAGATATGTCACCTGTAGTGTTATACTCATTTATTTAATCTATTCTCTATATGAGATTAGTTCAGTCTCGTATTTCCAAAATTAAAATATTATCTTTCAAAATAAAAAAAAAATATTATATTTCTAAAAATAATATCAGGTAATACAAATTATATCTAATCTTTCATATTAGATAAAGGAATTTGTCAGCTTATATGAAAAATGGTTCGCAAACCAAACAGATGTCATGATCTCTGTAGTTTCTTTAACCGAGCCTCATGGATAAGTGATATGTCTATTCTTTGGGATAGATATGTCACTTGTAGTGTTATACTCATTTATTTTATCTATTCTCTATATGGGATTAGTTCGGTCTCGTATTTCCAAAATTAAAATATTATCTTTCAAAATAAAAAAAAATATTATATTTCTAAAAATCAAATTTATATCTATATTAAATTAAATCAAAACTACATTCTTGAATTTTTTATGGTCAACAAAGATGTAGTACTATGACCAACTAGATGTGATGAGGTGCAAATACACTAATTAGAAGATTGGAATAAGATTGGGATGTGAAAAATTTGATGTGAGGCAAAACAGTGTTTACCTAAGCACTGGCGCCTAGGTGGCAGAACTTAGTAAGCTTGGTGCCTAAGCTCCAGAATCCAGTGCCCATGCGCCACAGTTATATTTCATGGGGAAACCAACTCACAACAATTTTATCCCAAAATTTTCTATTAAAAGCCCCTAAAACTCATCCCATGAAGTCATAACTTCAAATTTTAGCATGAGAGAAGAAAAATTGGAGGGAGTTGAGAGCTTAGTTGATACTTCTTGCCCAAATGGAAAGTAGAAGCAATGGTGCTGCAAGTGAGAAGAAGGTTGTACCCAATGTTGCCCAACCTGACATCAATGGCTTCCTAGCTTCAAGTTTGGAGCGGGTCACCTACAAACTATTGAAAATTTAAGAGAGGTTGAGAATTCTGTTAAATAAGCTAATATACATGTACCACCAATACGAGCATTTTTTGTGGTTATTGAAACTCCAATTCAACCATATGGCTTGTTATCAAGATTGTCAGGTTAGTATGTATCACCATAAAAAGTGGATTGGTGATAAAGTTGTTGAAGATTACCCTCGTGCTCCTTTTCACCACCTGTACGATCACAACTTCCTATCAATAAAAAAGTGTGGGATAATTAAGCTAACAATTACGGATATTTGGATGGGCTTCTAAGGATTTTAATGTTTATGTGTGATTTCAATTAGTTAGTCAACTCTAGTCAAGGTTCTATTTAGTACTACGAGAAGTTTAGAATTTTTATTGGCTTATTATGTTGCATTGCTTTGAGTAAGTTGTATTGAAACATGTTGGTTAGTAATGAAAATATGTTATGTTTGTAAAATTTATGATGTGTTTGAATGTTGGAATGAATGACATTTTGAAATTATACAGGAATAACTAGAAGTTTAAAGATTCTGGGAGGATAGTCAATTAGTTGAACGTGGTTAAATTTATGTTAAAGTTTGATTTGGAGACCTTAGGTTTGCCTTGCCACACTTACAAACCATATTTTCCAAAATTTGGGTATGGTGCTAGGCGCTAGCCATTTTCACATGTTGGATGCCGGAAGGATGTGGATTTAATTTAATATATAGGTACATATAGCTTTGAAAGTAATATTTTGATTTAAAAAAAAATACAAGACCGATCTGATCCTATATAGACAATAGTTTAAATAAATGAGCATAACACCGTAAGTGATAATCTATCGCAAGGAATAAACATATTACTTTTTAGTGAGGTTTGTTTAAATAAACTAAAGAGTTTATGACATCCATTTTAATCCGTGAAATCATTTATGTTGACCAACAAGTTCCCCTATCTAATACAAAAAATTAAACAGGGTTTATATTATGCTGGGTTCTAAAGTTACTTATAAGGGCAAGCCCCTATAGTTAATTACATCTTAAATGACCAAGGTCACCTAAGAAAACTCTCAATTTAGAACAAAAAATATTGTATTCAAGAATTTCAAAGAGGTAGGACTTTTTAAAGGTCGGACAAAGGAGTGTCAAACGGGCAAGGCGCACATTTGGAACAATTATTATAGAATCCAAAGGAAGAAAATTAGGGGATGTCATGGATCCTTAGGAGAGCCTCGGTGACTTCCCAAACTATACTATAATTAGGCTTAAATTTCAGGGAGATATTATTAATTATTTTTTTTTCTGTCAATTTTATTAATTAGGGCTTACATTTACATTGCAATCATATAATTAGTCTCAAAGATAATAGGATTAGTGTCGTAACGATCAACAATCTCAGAACCTAAGATGAGTTAGGGCTTAAATTGCACAACATTTTTGTGCAAAGGCCTAAGATAAGGTGAGGATTTATATTGCACTAGGAAAACAACATCAAAATCTTATGGCTTGTTATTTAATTCTAAGGAAAAGATTGTTGTTGTAGATCCACTTATCGTGCTGACCAAAGAGTTAGCTCTAAGCTCCTCATTGAAGTAGCAATCCTAAGGTCAAAAGGCTTAAAAGGGTTTTAAACAAAGATATCTAAGTAACAAGTTTTGCTTTTGTTATTGTTCGAGCATTATTGGGGGATTAAAGTTGATTAGAGCGACACCAGTTAGAATCCCACGGTTCCCTCATTCCGGTACCACTGTTTTCTATTGAATTTACTTAGTCTAAACGAGTTGTTAAGCTCATTTAAACCAGGGAGATCTCGTTAGCAATCCTGGGCTACATCATCACAGTCCAAAAAACCCGTAGTCACATATAGACGATTGGGACTGGGTGTTAGACATTGGTAAAGGTGGGGGCCTAGAGTTGAACTGTGTGCCTTTTGACACACCAAAAATATGTGCATTTTTAACCCATATTTTATACTTATTTTTGGTGATATTGAACTTTAATGGAAATTATTTTTTATATTTTATTGCAGGTTGTTGATTTTTAGGAATTGGAGCAAAAAAGGAAGCAAAAAGAATGAAATTTGGAGTCAAAATGGAGAAGCTGAAAAATTGTTCAGCGCCGACAGCACCAGACTGGGCGTCGACGGCGCTGTTTGACAGATAATATAGAATTAATTAAATGGTCTTTGGCGCCGGCGATGCTAGTTTTGGTGCAGACCTCGTTTCTAGAAGATTCGATGAATTTGGATGCTTTTTGAAGAGTTTTTGGATGCACCTATTGGAGAACCGACTTAAGCTCTATTTAGGGCCAAAATTTGATCAGAAACCTCCCTTTCACACCATTTCACGTTCTTCCACTTATTTCAATTTTCCTCTTCACACACCTAAATTCCACTCCATTCCACACCATTAGTTAGTTATTATTTTTATAATTTTGAGTTTTTGTGTTGAGTTTAAGTGTGAATTCTTCTCTCAGAAGTTTTAGAGAGGAAGAGAAGTGAGAGTTTTCATCTTCCTACATTTCCTACGAAAGGCTACAAGGGATTTGCTTTGAGAAAGAGTTTCAGATAATTTTTGTTTGTTTATTATTGTTGTATGAACTTTCTTTTATATATGAAATTTGTGTTTTTTTGTATCTTTCTCATGAAGTTTGAGTAGTCTCTTTTATCTTTCTCTCTACTCTGAGATATGATGAAATGAAGAGATAATTTGGATGTGCCAATATTAAAATTTAAAATAAATTGCGATGGTTTTTCAACTCCGCTCTTAATTTACTTTTTGATATGACCAATTGAATTATTAAAATATGTTGTGAATCATATGATCTGATAAATGGAGTATGAGCCTATATATTCTACAAAAATAGTGAAGATCACATTCAAATCTCATGGATGGTAAAGTTCATGGGGGTTGAATGCAAATAAATAGGGAAATATAGTTTATTGGGCGTAGAATTGGAGATTTTAGAGTGACAGACTAAAATCTCCAATTTGGTCCTAGTGTTTGAAGCTAAAGCAAGAGCTAGCCTTCAGGGGAGGGGAAGTGGGAGCTCTGGAGTGGTAGCCAGTATCCTCCTAGCCTAAGCGTGGATTTAGAGACTAAACCTAAGATTAGCCAATGATTTTCTATAACACTGAATCAGGGTAGAGAATTAAAATTGCTCTTATTTGGCACAATACAAATTTAAACCATTTATCTCATCTCATTTCACTAAAAAGTTCATTGTTGTGGAAAATATGCTTTTTCATATAATAATTCTTCGCCACATAAACATAGTTTAGTAGTTACTATTTTAAACTCCGCATTTAAGTTTTGCTAGTAGTTAATAATTTAATTTTGTTAGCATCTCACACATTCAAAATTAGTGACAGTATTTTCATTTAATTTCTGTGAATTTCTTAGTTAGTTTATCATTTTAAATTTAAACCTTCTTCGTGGGATCGATATTTGGGACTAAAACAAAAAGTCTTATGTTACTTAATAACGATACATAGACTTGCGTAGAATCTAAATCTTAAGTGCTTTTAAGTTTTATTAATAAAATACCACATCATGTTTTTGGCAACGTTATAAAACGGAGTCAACTTTATAAATTTTACACAGTTATATTCAACCGAGATCACTTTCTGACCTTTAGTAAGAGCTACCAGCCCGAAACCCACGGAGGGCAGTCCTAACCTCAATCTAAGTGATTAACCGTGGACCTCTACATATTTTCCTTTGATATTAAGTTTCATGCATACACAAATTTATCATGCAAAAGAGATTTTTGTTTAAAATATTTTGCAGAGTGGTGTAGTTCACATGTTAATCAATCTAATCAAGTTAAGAGTACAGGAAACCTAAGAGTATCAGTGGCAATCATATTCTCAAGAGTCATCCAATAGTATCATCAATCCTTATCCTCTTCTTTTATTAAAGGTCCTTGAGGAAGGAGATAGTATTCTGAAATCGCACATCATATCCCTCGTTTTATCACACATTAACATTCTTGTCATTGCTCTAGCCACTTATACCTCAGACTTACACAAGCCTGATGATCCATTTGTGGCAAAAATAAATATCCCCAATTGCTCATAAGGATTTAAATACCTTAGAGAAGACTTAAATCCTTGAGTAAGTGTAGGCTATTTATAATAATTTAGGTGAATTAGTGGGTCTCAAAGCATAACTTGGTGGGTCCCTAAAAGTTTTAAAGGATGATTTTCTAAAACAAACTATAATAAGTCTAATTGTCCTCCAAAATATCCAGTAAGGAATAAAAGTGTTCGTCGAACAATCCGTAGCAACTTTTAGAGCCCTTTGAAATGTTTTGAGTTCATTTTAATTTATTATATTGTTCCACTAATCATCTCATATAAAATTTAGATTTAATGGATTAATACACCCTGTGCTTAGTAAACCTTAATATTTTAATTATCCCAAAAGTGGGGTAACAAAGTATTCACTTAACGTTTCATTTAAGAGTTATGTAAGTGGATAGCCTTAGGGCAAGCTTAAGTAATTAAGAATCTTGTATGGTACCCCACTCATGGGTTAATTAAGATATCAGAGGAGAAACTATGATTTTACTAATTTTTATGTAATATATATAATTATTTTATTAAAAAATAAATATTTTCAATATTAATTTATTTATCTAATCAATGTAAAGTTTTTGTTCATGGGGAAATTATTGGAGGTTTAGCTAAATCAGAAAACCACTAGGACAAAAATTCAGAATTTTTTAAATTACATTTTAATTATTATAATTCTTTATTGATTTTAGTGATTAATTAAATAAAAAATATATTTTAATTTCAAAAATTACTATCTATATTTTTATTAAATCTCTCTCAGTCCAGAGAACTTTGAAAAATAAATTCTTTTTTTTTAACAAATTTTATTTTATTTATTATAATTATTTTAATGGAAAATTAAGAAAAAATACATTTTCTTAGCATTTAAAAATATATAACTAAATTAGACAAATTAAAAAATTAATTTTAAATGATTCCAAGTGATCAGGGAATAATTAGGAGCAATTTTGGGTACTTTCATATTTTTGCAATTTTTAATTATTTTTAAATTAAAAAGTAGCTCAAAAAATGAACTATTTATTTTAAAATAAATTTTATTTTTCCTAGATGTATGTGATCACAAGGAACTGAAAAAATTACTTTCATAATTTTTCTAATTATATTTTATTTTTATAATTATTTTAATGCAAAAATCTCATTTTACTTGAGAAATATTCTTTGGTGACCAAATTAATTTAAATGGCTTTCCAATTTTTAGTCTGAAATCATTTTTTTTTGTAATTTTTAAATTATATTATCTTTATTTTTAATATTTATGAGTTAAAATGACTTAATTAGCTATTAATGCACATAATTATTTGAACCTAGTTTATATTTTTTTTAGAGTCCTTTGACCACAAGAAACCTACCAAAATAAATCCCATATTTTCCCAACTTATATTTTTATTTATAAAATCATTACAAACAAAAATTGGTCACTAGAGTTGAAAATTAAGGTTTCAGAGCTAAAGGTGTCTTCTGATCTTGGAAAAATTAGAGGACACTCTCACACCCATGGTGACAACTATTTTCTCAATCAAAATTAGAATAGTCCTGAGAGTGTTTAATCAATTAAAAACCAAAGACATGTAAAATAATTTTTATTTCTACTCAAAATTATTTTCCTCTCTTCATTATAAAAGAGGGTTATTTTATATTATTTTTATGATTTTTACACCAAGTTATGAATTTTTAAAGTTTATGAATTAATTAAAATAAAAATACCCTATTTTTCTACTTATCCATGCGAAATCCAACTAATCCTCGGTGGCTCCAAAAGACCACGAGACGCTCTCCCATTTAACGTTGCATTCTGCATCTGCACTGACTTGACCCTTACTTTATGTATCATTCTCTGGTCCGATACTCCCTCCACCATTGGATCGATACATGCACAAATGGATGACATTCGTTCGTTGTTTCCATCTATTATAAATCGAGAATCCTCCACGCTAAACTCTTAAGATCTCTCTTGATACTCAATTAAATCACATGGGGTTTGTTGCAACAACTTCATCTAGTCAAGATGAACCTATCTATATGATTACATGCATATGAAATATAAGTTCTCTTCACAATCAATGAAACCAAGGCTCAAATTAGGGATTTTTAAATATACCTTAGCCCAAAAGGTGAGGCCTCCATTAGGTGCTTGTGGAAGCTTCATTAGAGTCTAACAAACCTCCTCAAAGTGTCTCCTTGCTCTAGTATTAGATCTATGTATGATTTCAACCAACAAGTGATGTGGTTTTGGTCTAGGATTGGGTTAGAGTGCTCAATAGAGAGGGGTTTTGATAGGGAACTTCCTCGTTTGCTCTTCGGAAGCTTAAGGGTGGTTCAATGTGGAGTTTTATGGTGTGACAAAAAGTCCCTATATTTTGAACATAAAATTAAGCTTAGAGAGTGGATTTCAGTGGGAAAAATGTTTGGAATGATCTTAGGAAGGCTAAAAGAAGCGCTGTGAACCATTTACATTGCTCTCCCCAATTAAATGGCAACACTCTCTTCTTAGTTGTGAAGGGGGTGGTTTAAATAGAGGGGGAGCTAAGGCTTAATTGGCCAAGTCAAGGGGTAGAGAAAGGATCATATTTGGAGGGCTGAACGATGCCAATGGCAAGTCATAGTTAGCCACATAGGATGATTTTAATTGGGTTCAAACTAAGGGTGAGGCTCTCTCAATTTTGGGTTTTCCGGCCATTAGGCCTGTTGACAAGGGTAGGGGAGGTGGCTAGGTGGCACAAGCAACCGTGGGGGAGGTTTAATTGTGATTAAGATGGAGGTTCAATCACTTGAGCTCAAGCTTGTCTCATTTGGTCAAGAATGGGAAATGATCCACTAAATCATGAGACCCTTGGTCCATGGAACATTTAAGGCGGGATAAGAGCATGTAAGGTGGTTCTTAGGGTCTAAATGGCTGCTGAGGTAGTTCAAGATAGGTCAAACCAAGTAGTTCCAAGTGGGTTCAGGGTTTAGATTCAAAATTTATGAGTTGGCTTGGACTTTGGTTTGGCCTTAGCTATAGCTTGGATCTAGTCGAATTAAATTGGGCTTGTAATTTAAGTTTAAAATTAAGTTTAATTGGGCTTGAATTTGGTTGAAAATTGGCTTAAACATGATAAAATTGAGTTTAGATTTGGAATTGGGGAAATTTGAAATCAATTTGGTGGAAATTGGGGGTGATTTAGAGATTTTATGCATTTAGGGTTAATTTGAAGATTTTGGTCAAACTTGGTCAATGTGGTCAAATTGGGTCCAATAAGTGGTCAAGATTGGTTTTGGAAGAGTTTGGAATGATTCGGGAGATTTTGGGATTTTTTGGGCCATGATGGGCATTTTGGTAATTTTGGTGAAGTTAGAGGTATTTTGGGAATTTTAGAATTCTGAGTTGTTTTGGGCAATTTGGGTAGTTTCAAATGGTTTTAAATAATTTTTGGGCAAAATGGGGAAATTTGTGAAATTTTGAGAATTTTAGGACTTCAAGGGTAATTTGGTAATTTTGAGAAAGTTTGGGGGCGAAAGGCCAAATTTTAGTATTTGGGTAGAATGGGACCAATTAAAGATTATAATTATAAAAAAATTACTCTTATGGTGCCATGAGACCAAGGGAGCTCTCATTTTGGATCCTCCTTTTGGATCCTCCATGTGTTGGTTCTTAGCCAAACCATAGCCTAGGGCTAAGGGTTTGGGGGTCCATCCACATGAGTTTCCAAAAGAGTAGGGGATCAGGCTAAGTATGCTTGGTTAAGGGTTTAGGTTGTGAGTGAAAGTGTGTGTGTGCAAGACCAAGACCAAACCACCCAGGGCTAATCCCTAAGACCAAATAATCATATGGGGAATCCTCTTAAGCTTTCCAATGTTGGCTCAATCTACTAAGTATTGGAGGTTAGAACCAATATGTGGAACTACAAGAGAGCAAACAGGCATTTGAAATTTCTAATTATGACGGTTCCTTTACTAATCTTCTAAGAATAGTGAATAGGAAAGTCCTATGGATAGACCCTAAGCTTTTAAGAAAGAAAGACTAGAACTCAAAGAAAAGTGAGTTCAACAAATGGACTTCCAATAGGTGTGGTGTGCTGGGCAAGCACATCGCGCATATTGGCGTTGACCGATGAGATCAACAAGCCAACACAACAGCCTAAGAAAACATGCTCAGAGCAGAACAAAAAGAGAGTGAAGAAGGGTTCCATTGGGGAGTAGTCAAAGACTCTCGTCGGGGAACATCAGGTGTACCTTTGAGTTGCCAACTTTAAAAGTGGGTTTTGAAATTGGCAAAATGATTTTGTGCTCGCTAAACCCTTATGAAGGGCTAGCCCTATGTATTTACAGAGATAACCATAAGAAAAATTGATAGTCGCAGTGAAGATTTGATTCAATGTTAAAATGATTTTAATTTTAGTTAAAATTTAATCTAATTTTAATTTTAATAAAATTTCAAGAATTAAGGCAGAGAGACCGGATAGAGACAAAAAGCACAGGGACTCACATCCAACTCAAAAGACCGATCAAGGAGATGGGGTGCTACATTGTGAAAGAACGATCGGGGACTCACATCTAAACCAAGAGGTAGCAAAAGTGTTGAGAACATCATGCTAGGAAGGAAAGCTCTGGGACTCACATCCGTTCTAACAAGTGATGAGCTACATTGGGAAGGAAAGCTTGGGGACTCACATCCAACCTAAGAGGTAGCGAAAGGGAATCAGAATTCAGGTACTGACCCCAGGAATATCATATTTTCTACATTGAGAAGAAATGTACCGGATGGGGAAATTTGTGAAATTTTGAGAATTTTAGGACTTCAAGGGTAATTTGGTAATTTTGAGAAAGTTTGGGGGCGAAAGGCCAAATTTTAGTATTTGGGTAGAATGGGACCAATTAAAGATTATAATTATAAAAAAATTACTCTTATGGTGCCATGAGACCAAGGGAGCTCTCATTTTGGATCCTCCATGTGTTGTTCTTAGCCAAACCATAGCCTAGGGCTAAGGGTTTGGGGGTCCATCCACATGAGTTTCCAAAAGAGTAGGGGATCAGGCTAAGTATGCTTGGTTAAGGGTTTAGGTTGTGAGTGAAAGTGTGTGTGTGCAAGACCAAGACCAAACCACCCAGGGCTAATCCCTAAGACCAAATAATCATATGGGGAATCCTCTTAAGCTTTCCAATGTTGGCTCAATCTACTAAGTATTGGAGGTTAGAACCAATATGTGGAACTACAAGAGAGCAAACAGGCATTTGAAATTTCTAATTATGACGGTTCCTTTACTAATCTTCTAAGAATAGTGAATAGGAAAGTCCTATGGATAGACCCTAAGCTTTTAAGAAAGAAAGACTAGAACTCAAAGAAAAGTGAGTTCAACAAATGGACTTCCAATAGGTGTGGTGTGCTGGGCAAGCACATCGCGCATATTGGCGTTGACCGATGAGATCAACAAGCCAACACAACAGCCTAAGAAAACATGCTCAGAGCAGAACAAAAAGAGAGTGAAGAAGGGTTCCATTGGGGAGTAGTCAAAGACTCTCGTCGGGGAACATCAGGTGTACCTTTGAGTTGCCAACTTTAAAAGTGGGTTTTGAAATTGGCAAAATGATTTTGTGCTCGCTAAACCCTTATGAAGGGCTAGCCCTATGTATTTACAGAGATAACCATAAGAAAAATTGATAGTCGCAGTGAAGATTTGATTCAATGTTAAAATGATTTTAATTTTAGTTAAAATTTAATCTAATTTTAATTTTAATAAAATTTCAAGAATTAAGGCAGAGAGACCGGATAGAGACAAAAAGCACAGGGACTCACATCCAACTCAAAAGACCGATCAAGGAGATGGGGTGCTACATTGTGAAAGAACGATCGGGGACTCACATCTAAACCAAGAGGTAGCAAAAGTGTTGAGAACATCATGCTAGGAAGGAAAGCTCTGGGACTCACATCCGTTCTAACAAGTGATGAGCTACATTGGGAAGGAAAGCTTGGGGACTCACATCCAACCTAAGAGGTAGCGAAAGGGAATCAGAATTCAGGTACTGACCCCAGGAATATCATATTTTCTACATTGAGAAGAAATGTACCGGGACTCACATCCAACTCAAGAGGTAGCGAAGGGTGTCACGTTAGGAAGGAAAGCACGGGGTCTCACATCAAACCTAGTAGGTGATGAGATACATTGGGAAGGAAAGCTCATGGACTCACATTCAACCTAGAAGAGGTAACAAAAGGGAATCAAAGTTTAGGTATTGACCCCAGGAATAAAAAAATTTCTACATTGAGAAGGAAAGCTCAGGGAATCACATCCACTCTAAGAGATGATGCACTACATTGGGAAAGAAAGCTTGGGGACTCACATCCAACCCAAGCTAGTGAAACGGGAATCAAAATTCAAGTACTTACCCCAAGAATATCAAATTTGCTACACTGAGAAAGAAATCTTAGGGACTCACATCCAAGTCAAGAAGTAGCAAAGGGTGTCACATTAAGAAGAAAAGCTCGAGGACTCACATCCAACCTAAAAAAAGTGATGAGCTACACTAGGAAGGAAAGCTTGGAGACTCACATTCAACCTAAGAGGTAGCGAAATGGAATCAGAATTTAGGTATTGAACCCAGGTATATCAAATATGTTACATTAAGAATGAAAGTTTGTGGACTCACATCCAACTCATGAGGTAATGAAGGGTGTCATATTAGGAAGGAAAGCACATGGACTTACATCCAACCCAAGAGCTAGTGAAATAGAATCAGAATTTAGGTACTGACCCTAGGAATATTGATCCCAAATTTTTATATGTGAGAATTTATGAAGTTGACACCATTATAGTGCCAAAAACTTGATCCTTATATGAAATATATATATATATATATATAACTATAGGAAATTAATAATGGAATTCTACGCATCTATACGTATCGTTATCAAGTAATAATGGATTTTCTATTTAAGCCACAAATTTCGATCCCACGGGAAAGGTGTAAGTTAGCAATGATAAATTTTAATAGGAAATTTATAGAAAATCAAATGAAATCACTGTCACTAATTTTGAATGTTGAGATATTAACCAAACTAAATTACTTAACTATTAGGAAAAACAGAAACGCAACTTTTAAATATTAAATACTAATCTAAGAACTATGTTTAGGTAATGAAGACTTCTTATGTGAAAAAACATCCTTCCCACTATAATGAAATTCTTGACACTACAATGAAGTTTTTGTGAAATGAGATAACAAAAATGTTTATAATATGTACTGTGCCAAATAGGAGCAATTTTAATTCTTTACCCTGATAGAGTTCATAGAAAATCTTTGGTTAATCCCAAGATTAGTAAATCTGTGGCTAGGCTAGGAGGATACCGACTCCCACTCCAGAGCTCTCACTTCCCTTCACCTGAAGGCTAACTCTCTCTTTAGTTTTTAAACACTAAGACCAAATTGGGGATTTTAGTCTGTTAACCTAAATATTCTCCAATTTTACACCCAACAAAGAATATTTTCATATTTATTTACACTTAATTTCATGAACAAATTTCTCCTTCATAAAATGAAATGTGATCCTCACTTGTTATAGAACTCAAACTCCAATTCCCAGATCATATGTTTCACAACATATTTTAACAAATAAATTAGCCAGGCTGAGAAGTAAATTAAGTTCAGAGTTGAAAAATCATCACAATTTATTTTATATTTTAATTATGACACATTCATTTTATCTCTTCATTTTACCATATCTCAGAGTAGGGGGAAAGATAGAGGAAACTACTCAGACTTCATGAGAAAGATACGACAAAACACAAATTTCATATATAAAAGAAAGTTCATACAACACTAAATAAACAAAAAAACTTATCTGGAACTCTTTCTCAAAGCAAATGTTTTCCAGCCTTTCGTTAGAAATGTGTGAAACTTTGTGAAAAGGATGTGAAGACTTGTGGAATTTGTGCAAAGTGTGAGTTGTGGGAATTCGTATGAGGAACGCTGGATGTGTGAGAAACATGGTGTGCGGAGTTTGTGAAGAAAGTAGAGTGTAAAATCTCGAGGGAATTCATTTATCATTTTTGTCATTTTTGTTATTATTAATATTATCAAATTTGATTTTATTTTATTTTCCTTAACTTAGAGTTTCTCTTATTTTCATTTGTTATCCAGATTTATTTGTATTATTCTTTGTTCATTAAAGATCGGGACAAACATATGGTCCTGTGACTTTTTATCAATCACACAAAAAAGGCAAGTCAACAAATTATACTGAAATCCAAAATAAACATTATTAAATTTGCTTCAAAATTGTAGTACAAATGATCATATGTTGGAACTATCCAAAACAACATGTTGAATACATCGGTGGAAACTGTAGTATCATATGTCTTGTCTTCTCTGCTCTGATGCAGTACAAAAGTAGAAAGCATCTTTCCATCTCCTGAGGTAGGTTCTGATCAAGCTAACCTTCTAAGCTATGCTCCAAGAGAAGAGTTCCTTTTGCATATACTTAGAGGTACATCAATCTCACAGCTCGTATGGGCGTAACTCCTCCAACTCCAGGCCTAACTAAAATCGATATGATCATTTCTTTCCTTCATCCTTTGCAATGTGACGGAGACTCTGCGATGTGACACTCAAGGGATGAAATACTTTGCCAAGTCTGCTCCATTTCCATTCAGAATTAAGACTGAACCAATTGGTAGCGGGATCTCAATGGATCCTCATAATTCTCTAGAGCTGATGATATCTATCTCTTTTTTGAATAGGATGTTGCTCTTGCCCATAAATAAAACTATACTCTCCCAAAAAAAAAAAACAATATTAGAGGGGGGGGGGGGGGGGGGGAATACAATCTCCTTTTTTATAGATATTGATGATGCAACTAATTGGAATACAATCTGTAGGTAGTATATTCCACCTCACCATCCTTTTGATCATTCTCTTTATCGCTGATGGCATAGGATCCACCTCTTTATATCTCAAAATGCTCGGGGGATTCCCTTGCATGTCCTTAACAAATTTGTAATTGCATCCCACTGAATAGTAATTCATCCCTTTTCACGCATCCATTTCTGTGGCTTAGAATATGTCTTTTTCTTGAAAAAACTAGCTTGGCCTCTATCTCTTAGATCAAAAACACAGTCAAGAATCTTTCTTTCATCGCCTTTAGAGAATACTCCAGTATGTTATTCAAGTCCTTCCATGATGTTGACGAACTTTACTGGGATTTCTTCATAGTATTCAAATTCTTGCTTTTGGACCCTGCTCATCATTTCTAAATTTGACCTAGGGATTCTCTGTAACTGTCTGAATTGCTCTTCTGACTCAGTCTGTGAATTAAATCATGACTTTTGTGGCTCTGTAAATCTTGGTATGTACGACTCCACATCTGGATGCTCCACACTTGGATATCATTGAAACGACTGTATATTCTTCAAATGTCTCGTAAAGCTCTAGGTGGAGGACGTTACACTCTGGATATTCTATAAATGCTTCCGCTGATGGTGTCCTTCATGAGATTTCTTTATTGCACGTAGGACACCCAAACAAAGCTCTTAAAAGATCTCTAAAGGTGTAGGCTCTATAAATGTCTCTGTCTGATCCTCTGTGACTAGAGGGTTGATGGAAGTCTCCCTCAAGCTTGAGTCATAGACTTCCTCCTCATTAATAGAGGTAAGACTCGTAGCTTCCTCCTTGGCACTTCTCTTTTCCAGCCACTCCAAGGCTCTGTGTTTGTTATGGTTGGAATTTCTGCACTATGTCCTTCTTAAAGGCGCATTTGGAACCCTCTTTGTAGAGGCACTAACTAAGTCCTTTGTCGGCATTGTAATCATCGACTGCAATTGACCGACCATTTCCATCGGGTTCTGCGCATCTAGAAAATTTTCAACCTTCTTCCTCTTCAATGTAAGATCCTCTTTGGTACTGATTCAAATCAATTACTATAGCCCCTCTGCTTCTCGGTGGCTAACTATATTCATCAAGGGGCCATTATAATCCACATTAACTTGGCCGTAATCCAAGTCAAAATTGATGAAGCTAGACTGGGCTGCCTTCTCTTTGTCAAGTGTGAGATTCAAGCTATCATTAAAGGAGAAAATCAACTTTTGATCCTTTTGAATTTCTCTTTATTTATTATTTTTTTGGTCCTTTTGCTTCTATTTTGCATGTACTTCCTGTGGAATCTAACCTATTTGTGGGGGAAAAAGATTATGTTTCTGCCTTTCTCTCTTGGAGGTTCTAAGTTATAAATGTGAAAGCATTTTATTTAATTTAAATTTACAAGGTTCAAAATTTAAACAAAAAATTGAGGTGTGCAAATGTTAAATTTTATTTAATAAAAATTAATTTTATTACAAATTTTTGAACCCAATCACCGATGTTGGCCAAATATTCATCCTCAGAATAAGTATCACTTTTAAAATCCATCCCAAAGAACATAAAGTTGTATAAATTTTCTTCAAGTATCGTCCATTGACTAGTAGCATAGGCCTCTCACCCTAGAAATCCACTAACTGGTAAGCTCCTCCTGAGTATACCTTCTCTACGACAAACGTCCATCTGAAGTAGGCTTGAAATTTCCACCTTTTTGGTGATGTGCAAGCATATGTCTTCTGAGAAAAAAGTACAAGTTCATCAACATTGAACGTCCTTGGGCAGACCGATTTATCGTGGGCCTGGATCATCTTTGCTTGGTAAAGTTTCAAATTCAGTTGTGCTTGTAATCTTTTCCCTTTAGGATTCTCCAATTATACAAGTCAGAGTTTGGCATTTTTTTCTATTGTAATCTGGTTGGTGACTGTAACTCTGAGAGACATTAGTTGAACATTCAATGAAATTATGGTGTTGGTCCTGTACACAAGCACATGCAATGTACATTGAGTAAGAGTTCTGAACATTGTTCGGTAGGCCCGCAAAGCTTCTAATAGCTTCTCGTGCCATCCTTTTTTATTCTTGTCCAATGTTTTTCTTAAATCTCCATGAGCATCTTGTTGACTCTGAGGTAATAAATTATAGAGCACCTCTAATCTTTTTTATGTTGTTTAATGAAGCTGCTGATCTTGGTGCTCTTGAAAACTATCTTGTTATTGGAAATAACTCTGTGCGGGACACCGAAACGGTAGATGATCTGACTCTTGAAAAACTAAAGAATGTGTTGCACTGTAACCTCTTGCACCATCACTGCCTCTACCCATTTATACAAGTAATCTGTGGCTGGGAGAATAAATTTGTGTCCTTTCAAAGATGGAGTGTCTGTCAGACCAACTATGTTCGTACCCCAACACTCAAATGGCCATGACACGACAGTTGGATGTAGCACATTTGGAGGTTGGTGCAAGATCACTCCGTGCGCTTGACATAGATGACACTTTCTAGCAATGTCCAAACAATCTGCCAGCATCACTGGCCAGTAATATCTGAGTCTCTTAATCTTCATCTTCATTATCGATGTGTACTTCTTTAACAATATCTTGCCCTTCTACTCTACTTAGTCATCACAACCACATTTGATCAAACAACCTTCTATAAAGGACATTGCCTTCTAGAGCATACGAAAAAGCCCTTTTTGTGATATGATATGCTTCCAAATTTTCATCTGGCAGTTTTTTTATTTGCAAATATTTTATTAATGGCATGCACCAATCATTAGTATCATTGGCCACTACAACTGTTATCTCTTCTTCTTTTCTAAGCTTGTGTAGACTATCAAGGTTGATCTTTGACAAAACTTGATGTCCTTGTACTGTGATCTCAATGGAATCCTTTGATGGATACGTCAATTCCTTAGCAAGCATAGCTAAAGTGTCAGCATGAGCATGTTCATTTCACTTTTGGTTGAGGACTAGTCTCTTCCTTAGATGCCTAGGATCTACTCATAGGACTTTCTTGTTGACTATCCTAGAGGACTATTCATGGAACCCTCACCTTTAGAAATTCCAATTGCTTCTTTTCTCATCTTGGAGTTTGACATGTTGGTTATGACCTCTAGCATTTAACAGGTAGAACTAGCATGGGGGAGCTCAATGGGAGTTCCCATATGGCTGTCTTGCCTTAGGGTTAACTCAGGGTGATGTGGCTTCAGTCAGTCTTACACACAAACTTGAACCCCTCACTCTCACTCACAACCTCAACCCTAACCTACTCATACTTAGCCTGATTCCCCCATTCTTTTGGAAACTCATGTGGATGGTCCCCCAAAACTTTAGCCCTAGGCTAGTGTTTGGATAAGACCAACATATGGAGGATCTAAAATGAGATTTCTTTGGTCTCAAGGAACCATAAGGGTATTTTTATGATTAAGATTCCTACCAGATCCTAATTCTACCCAAATATCCAATCTTGGCCTTTAGCCCCAAACTTTCCAAAAATTACCAAATTACCCCTAAAACCTTAATTTTGCCAAATCTGCCCAAATTACCCAATTTACAAATCTGCCCAAATTACCCATAATTTTGCCAAATCTGCCCAAATTACCCAATTTACCCCAAAAATCATCCCAAACCACTTTGAACCACTCTAATTGTCCAAAACATCCTAAAACTCCCAAAATACCCAAAATACCCCTAACTTCACCAAAATTACCAAAATTCCCTTGGTGGCCCAAATTTTCCCAAAACCTCCCAAACCATTTCAAATACTCCCAAAACCAAGCTTGACCGCTCATGGAGTCCATTTTAACCAATTTTGACCAAAATCCTAATTTTTCCTTCTAAGGCCCACTTACCCCAAATCCATCCCAATTTCCACCAAATGGCTCTCAAACTTCCCAATTTCAAATCTAAACAAAATTTTGTCATGTTAAAACCCAATTGAAATCAAATTCTAACCCTATTGAATCCAATTTCAAACTTCAATTCCAAGACCAAGTCCAAATTCCCAATTTGACCCAAACTCCAAATTTCATCAAATTAAACCCCCTAACCTATCCAATTTCTTTAAATTTGGATTTTAAACTCTTTGTGACATTTCCCCACACCAAATTGAACTCTCAATTGGCCCTAGCGTAGCTTTAAACCTAACTTAAACTCAATTCAACCCAAAACCCCCAAATTTGCCACAAAATCTAAATTCCATCAAATTGAACCTTATGGACTCTCAATCTTTAATTCAATTGACTTCTCAATGCTTTGTGATGATTTCCTATGTCAAATTGACCATTGAATTGGGCTAAGTTCAAGATTTAGCAAAGCCTAACCCCAATTTTAAGCTAACTCATGCAGTTTTAACCCAGACCTTGAACCCACTTGGATCCATTTGGTTTAACAAATGCTGGACCACCTCAGCTACCAAATGGATCCTAAGAACAATCCTAGATACTCTTATCCCACCATAAAGGTTCTATAGACCAAAGGTCCCATGATTTAGGGCATCCATCCCATTTTTTTCCAAATGGCACATGCTTGAACTCAATTGTTGAAACTTTCATGGTAATCACCATTAATGCATCCCCTTGGTTCCTTAAGCCATCTAGCCACCTGTCTAGCCTGGCCGGATGGCATAGTGACCAGAAAACCCAAATTTGAGAGAGCCTCTCGCTTGGTTTGAACCCCATTGAACCCATCCTGTGTGGCTAGCCCTGATTGTTCATTAGCATCGTTCTGCTCTCCACCTCAGCTCCCTTTTACACCCACTGACTAGCATAGTTGGTCATTGCTTCTTCCTCTATTTAAACTCCCCCCTTCATGGTCGAGGAGAGGTTACTATCATTTGTTTGGGGAGATGTCTCTTAATTGTTCGCAGAGCTTCTGTGAGTCTTCCTAAGAACAATCCAACCATTTTCCTCAAACCAAATGAGGAAGTTTCCATTGCAGCGCTAAATTTTGAGTTAAAAAACCAAGACTTTTTTGTCTCTCAACCAAACTCCATAAACCTTCAAATTAAACCATCCTTAAGATTCCTCAAACCAAATGAGGAAGTTGCCATCAAAATCCCCTTGTCTTGAGCATTCTAACCTACCTCTAGCCCAAAGCCGCACCACCCCTTGACTGAACTCCTACATAGACCCCATATCAGCTCAAATAAACACTTAGAGTAGGTTTGTTGGACCATAAGGAAGCTTCCAAAAGCACCTAATCAAGGACTCACCTCTTGGGCAAAGGTAAAATCCACTAAGCATAATTTTTCCCTCGGTTTCATTAATTGTGAAGTGAATTTGTATTTCATATGATTGTAACCATGTAGATAGGTTTGACTTGAGTAAATGAAGCTGTTGGAACAAACCCCATGTGATTATGTTGAGTATCGAGCGAGATCTTAGGTCTAGAAGTTGGATGACTCTCGAATTAAGTCAGCTGAGAATGATGACCAAAGATTGTTCGATCGTGCAAGTATTGATTGAACGACTCAGATTGTTAGAAGAAAGATGTGTTCATGAACCGCAGGCCACCTGACAAGCCTAAGTGGAAAGCATAACAAATAGGAAAACACCGCGTGGGGCTTCAGAGATGCCTAGGATGAGTTGGCTGCCATGAGGATAAGTAGATAAATATGGTATTTTTTATTTAAATTAATTCACAAACTTCAAAACTTCACAACTTGGTGTAAAAAATCATAAAAATAAAATAAAAATACCCTCTTGCTCAGTGAATAGAGGAAAATAATGTGTACCAAAAATAAAAATTATTTGAATGTATCTGATTTTTAACTAATTAAATACTCACTAGAATATTTTAATTTTATTTAATTAAATAATATTGACAATGGTTTGAAATTTTAGGGGTTTGTTCTTTATGACAGTAGGAATGTTCAGCTCTTACTTAAGATCGGGAAGCCATGGTTCAGCTCTGAGCTCCCACCGTTTTACCAATGTCTAACACCCAGTCCCGATCTTCTATATGTGACTATAAATTTTCTTTTAGTTGTGCTTTCTTACTGCTCGTTTCCCAATTTTTTCTCATAATAGACGTTTCCATTTACTTTCCTGCAAATATATTATGTTTTATGATGCTAACAATTCAGTGGTATCAGAGGCCCAAGTACGTTTTTACCTTTTATGCAATGCAATTTTACTTATTTAATTTACAACACTTTTCTTACCTGCATTTATTTACATTGCCTGCAAAAAATTTCTAAAAAAAATTATAAAACCATTTTCAAAATTAAACAACATTTTTAAAACAGTGTAACAATAATTACATAAGGCGCCCTCATGAGTTTACTGAAGTCCCACAAATGAAGTAACTTATTGTTACTAACAAGATCTTCTAAGTTTAAATGAGTTTAACAATTTGTTTAGATTAAGTAAAGTCAAGAGAAAATAGTGGTACCAAAATTAAGAAACTATGAGATCTTAACCGGTGTCACTCTAATAAACTTTAACCCCCCCCATAATGATTGAATAATAAAACTTATCATTTAAACACACATAGTAAAACCTTTTGAGCCTTTAGACCTTAGGATTGCTACTTCGTCGAGGAGCTTGGAGCTGGCCCCATGGGTAGGAAGACGAGTGAATCTAAAACAACAAAGCTTTTCCTTATAATTAGATAACAAGCCATATGATTTCATGGTTGTTTGCATATTGCAACAAAAATCCTCACCTTATCTTAAAGCCTTTGTACAACAAAATTTAAGCCCTAACTCGCCTTAGGCTCCGAGGCTGTCGTTCATTATGACATAAATCCACCTATCTTCCATGCTATTTATATGATTATGTCATGCAATTGTAAGCCCTAATTAAAGAAATTGGCGGGATAAAACATTTAATAATATCTCCATAAGATATTTTGGGAAGTAAACGAGGTTCTCCTCAGGATCCCTGACATCCCTAGTTTTCTCTCCTTTGGATTCCATAATAATTCTTCCAAATTTGAGCTTTGCTCATTTGACAGTACTTTGTCTGACCTTTGAAAAGTTCTACCCTTTGAAATTCTTGAAGCCAATATTTTCTGATCTAAATCGAGAGTTTTCTTAGGTGACCTGGGTCATTTAAGATGTAATTAACTATAAGGGCTTACCTATATAGAGAACTTTAGAACCTAGCTTAATATAGACCTCTATCTAATTTTTTATATTAAATACGGAAACTTGTCGGTCAACATAAATGGTTTCACAGACTAAAATAGATGTCATAAATTCTTTAGTTTATTTAATATAAAACTTTATCTTGATTAAATAGAACATGTTTTCCTTACCCTCATCATTGACCTGAACCAACAAGGCTCCGAGGGAGTCATCTAAGGCTGCAGTATAAAATATCAATGATTTTCCTAGGATAGCGGTTGACAAAAAAAGAGGTTTTGTTAAGTATTGCTTAATATCCTCAAAGACCCTTTTGCATTTCTCTTCCCAAACAAATTTAACATCCTTTTTAATTAATGCCAAAAAGGAGTGAGAACTACCTGAAAAATTTAATATAAGCCTTTTAAGCATGCTAATTTACCTTAAAAGGATTGTAGTTGTTTCAAGGCTTTGGAAAGCCACATATCTAAGATAGCTTTAATCTTATCTGGGTTGATTTCGATTCCTCAATGACGAACGATGAATCCCATAAATTTCTCGGAGGTGACGTCGAAGGCGCACATCTAAGAAATTCAGCTTAAGATTATATTGTTGTAATTGTTCAAACACAATCCTCAAATCATATAGGTGGTCTAATTGTTGCTTGCTTTTAATGACCAAATTGTCCACGTAGCACTCCATCTAGTTGTGGATGAGGTCATCAAAGATCTTTGTCATATCTCGTTTGTAAGTTGCTCCAGAATTCTTCAATCTAAATGAAACCACTGTGTAACAAAAGATTCTGATTGGTGTTTTGAAGGCAGTAAGTGTTACGTCTTCTAGAGCCATCTTGGTCTAATTTTATCCTAACGATCCATCCATGAAAGAGAAAATTCATGTGTCAGCACGATGTCCACCATTAACTCTGGTATCGATAGTGGGAATTGATGCTTTGGACATGCTTTATTTAAATCCTTGAAGTCGACACATACCCAAATTTGTCCATTCTTGTTCTTTACTGGAACAATGTTGGCTAACCATGTGGGACATTGCTCTTCTCGCACAAAATTAGCGTCTATTAACTTCTTCACCTCAATAATGACTTGTTGTTCCATTTCGAGGCGCATTTTTTGGGGAGCGTTTTTCACTGGGTTCTTAATCTTTTCCACTCCAAGCCTGTGAACTGCAACTTATAAAAATAATCATGGTAATTCAACGTAGTTGCAAGCAAAGCAATCTCTAAATTCTGACAGTAATTTGATCAAATCTGTCGACTGTTCCTAGCCGAGTAGAGATCTTACAAAGGTAGGTATGGGCTGTCCCTCAGTCCTGAGGTTAACTTCTTTCAATTCATTGACTGTTGACTTGATTTCCTCTTTGAACTCTGGAGGAGCATCATCTATGGTAGAATCCTCAAAGTCCTCTTTTACATCAAGGCAATCCTCTTCTAGCTCACTAGTAACAACTATGAAAAATTCCAAATTATTCATTGTCCTATTGTACCAAATCCAAGACCCTCTTTCGAGTTGAGAGTTCAACCTTTAACATTCCATAACTTCTCAAGGAGTTGTAGTTTATCCTTAGGCATTTTTTTGGCACACGTCCATGCAGAATTAATTTCTGTATACAAGGAGAAAAGTAACCAAACGATAATTATATTAATACATTAGAATAATCAACTTCCAAATTTACATGAGTTTTGGAACTAGAAGGAGGAGAAGTATGGTAAAACTTGATCAGTTTCAAACCAACACCCTAGACTTCCTTGACCTCTAGACACTCAATATTTTAAGGATGGATCAAATTCAGGGTCATGGCATGCACATAGTGGTCTATCCGATTGCACTTTAACTCATATTCACTTTTCTCCACATCTTCCAAGGAAATTTTAAACTGTGGGTTCCTCTATTTTATTTTCATTATTTATTTACCAAACTTATCTTTGTCAGAACTTTCTTCTATTTTGATGCTAATTGTCGGCTTTGTCCGTTCAATAATCATGTTCGTTCTTCCTCGTCCAGGTTCCAAGCTTCAATCTCAGATGTGTGGGCTAAAAGGACCTCCAACAACTCATTGTAAAGAAGTGGCAGTAGATTGTTGAAGCGGAGTTGAATGATCTTTCTCATATGTTCCCTTTAAATCTTTTACCTTATTTGACATGACTTCACGAGAAAAGAAAGCCTTCTGGAGAGGAGCGTAGTAGGCGGTGTCATCGTGGATGCCTACTTCATGAACTGAAAAAGGTTACAAATCCCTTTTGATTGAAATGTTCTTGTTCTTCCATGTAATACTTTATGTATTGGGGCATTGACCATAAGACCATATTATGCTCGTGAATCCACAGTTGACCGAACAAGGTACTAAACAAAGTTTCTGTGTCGATGATATGGAATTTAGCAATTGTTACAAACTCACCACTTTTCATTAGTAGTGTAATCAAACCAAGAGCTTTTTCTCTCTTCTGGTTGATTCCTCTTAACATCATCTTATCGACGGTAAGTTCCTCAAAGTCAATGTCCAAGTATGCTAACATCCAAAAACTCATCAAGTTTAGTGACATCTCTAGATCTACCAAAACTCGAGAGAGTACAATACTGTTGATGTTGACTGAAATGTAGAGTGGTCGGTAGTACCGAGCAACAGATCTTCATCGGAGAAGGTGACTCCAGGTTGTTCCTTTAATGAATAAACTTCATCCGAGGATGTGCTGGTCAACTGGGCAAAGCAGATTTCTAGCTCAAGTAAATCCTTGACCAGAGATTCTCTCATCTCCTTTGACACTATCAAAGCATCGAAGATACTTAGTATGACCGATAACCTCCTAAGATGAGATAGTATGTTATAATCCACAATATAAATACCTCTCATTTTTACTTAATTATGTGTTTCTTCGACTTGCAGAGGTGGAGGAGGTTCTACCTAAGTGACTATTTGTTTTCCTTTGTCTATTGGACCCATCCTTGGGGGTAGTACCTTAACAATCCTCAAATTAATTTTCATAATCTCTTCTTCTATTGACGTCGTAGTCAAATCTTTTGGTGTTATTTCTGAATTTGAAAAGTCTAAGTTGATTGCAATTAGTGTTCCTTAACACTTGAGGACTGGCTCCTCACTTCTAGAATTATCGTAACCAGCGTTGTCGACATCTTCTTCATTTCTATTGACTTGTTCATTAGACTAAAGTATCATTTGAGGATCATTTTAGGAATCAAGGTTTAGGTTAGATTTGTTGTGCTTAGTTATGTTATCACTAGAAACTGTTAACATGTAGCCAAAATTATAATCAATATATTTCGAAGACCTCGGAGGGGCAAAAAAATAGTCATACACAGTCAGTGGTTCAAGAAATTTCTTCCCCTAATCCGAAACAACCAATCTAACGGAGGCGACTGCTATCCTACCCCTCACGCTATCAATATTCATCTCAATTCATGATCTCATCCTTCTTTTTCTCTGGCTGCAGTGACTTCTCTGGTGTTATTTTCACCCTTAGTTTGGCAGACTGCAGACTCTGAATTGTGGCTTATGTTGATGTAGTGTGAATCTAGTTAAGTATCTTCTTGGATGATCGACTCCAGACTGTGCTCCAACCACACTCATCTAAATATAGATCTATTAGTGTGATTGGCTCGGCCAAAATTATATTTAAAGAACCTATTTTAGGTTCTTTTAAATACTCTTTCAGGATTGTTATATTTCCTTGTTTGAGATTTCTCTTGAGCCCATCCTTAAAACTGAAAAATCCCTCCATAGTGTGCCCAAGAAGTTTGTGGTATGGAAAATAGTTGGGATGATCCTTCTTATGAACCTCTTCTGGTTTTCTGGGCTCTGACAACCTGAACTTGGGCTTCTTCATTAAAATTATGAACATCTTTCGCACTGCTTCATCCTTGAAATAATACACCCTATTCATCTGATCTACAAATGATGGACCTTGTCTAGCATTTATCTTGTATGGTCTCCTCTGAAATGACTGCTAGCTTGACTGGCTGTACTGTTGAGTCTGCTGCTGCTGATGAGATTGATCATGTTGTGAGAATTGCTGAAAACCTTGACGAGACTGCTCAGCCTGAATCCTCATCGGTTGCTTGCCCTTATCGATCGTTGCCACCATCCCATATTTCTTATCAAATGTCCTGACTTCTCTGGACTTCTCAATCTTTTCTAAGGACTCCATATGCTTAACTTCCTTCTGCAAGTTGCTAGCCTTGCTGAGTAGTTTCTCAAACAACTTGATTGTGAATCCCTTCAGCATGAAAGCTACTGGTCCATGAATGCTTTTGAATAGAATCTCAATCGCATACTAATCCTGTAGTTGAGGCTCAAACTTCATGCTCAAGTTTCTCCATCTCAAGAATTAATTATTCAAGGTTTTGTTGGATTTCTATTTTTCCACTATTAGATCTCTTATGGTGACATGGTTTTGTGCTCCGACGAACCTCTTCACAAACAAATGCTCCAACTTGGCAAATGTCTCACTGAGCCATTGGGCAGCTCGACATACCAATTGAATGCAATCTCTGACAAACTGCTGACAAACTAGCGGAACAAAAATGCTTCATTGCCCCCATCATTACAACAACTAGCTCTGAAGTGGGTTATATGCCGACGGGTATTTTTGGTTCTGTTGAACATCTTGAAATTTGGCAACACAAAGCCCTTGAAGTATGGTATAGCATTGAATTCTTTGTGGTAAGGTCTACCCTTTGAAATTGATGACCCTCCTTTGAATTGGGCTAAGGCTTTCCTCACTTGTTGTTTGAACAACTGCTTTATGTCTTTTTTTGGTATCAAGCTCTGGATGGAATCTTTCTTCTATCATTCGTCTGTACTGGCAGAAGTGAACTCCCTTCTATCTTTTGTAACATGCACAACCTTGAGATGATTGACCTTTGGTGAAGCTGACTACTGAGATTGAGATTGTCCTTACATTGTAGCCATGACAATCATGATTGTGGCCATATTCTTCAACCTTTTCTCCATTTGGATGATTTATTCATCTCTTAGTTGAACGACCCTTCACAAGTCATCTGTGGTGTTTTCCTCATCAAAAAGTGGAGCATCACGCACAGACGCAGTGACCCTAATCTCAACAACATTGATCTCCATGAACTCTTCAACAAGATAATCCATGAAATCAAAATCTTCATCGTCATCAACACCCACTCCTCACTCTTTAGACAATTCTACAATCTCAGCTTTGAGCTTTTCTACCTTATCCTTGATTTCTTTCTCCTGAGCCTTGAGAATTCAAGGTCTCACATGAACATCATCCTGCTATTCAATAGAATCTATAGAAACCGTGGCAACAACCTCTAGCACATCAGACCTATACTTCATTCAACAAAGCTACCCCACGTGCTCACCAGAACATACTAGTGTTGCACCCTTAGGTACCCACACTCTCTTCATTGACGTTGATGCTTTAAGATGGAGTGTCTCAGAGGAGGCATCAGTGTGTTAAATAGAATTATGCTCCCCACAGTGCAGATAAATTACACCGATAACGAGTCTTTTCCCTATATCCTTCTTTGAGAAGTTTTCATGAACGACAGTAGGTGATATTCTCGGACTCAAACATGACTTGACCAGTCGATGTCCTTTGGAATTTAGAGTAACAGTTGTAGAATCTGTGTTAGTGGAAATGTTATCAATATAGCTTCCAAGCCAGAATATAATTAGAATGTGTGATTGGCGTACCTCTACTAGTCTCTAGTACTGGAAGACGGGTCCAATTTTTCATAAATTTCACTTTTCATTAAAGGTGACACTGCGCAACCTGCTCGCTTGAGCATATCGATAACTATACACCCTTCCTTGTCAGCTAGCCTGTCAAATATAGTATAAACTTTGGTGATAGTAGTTGGCTTCTCCCTTTTCTTACTATGATCCTGTGATGACGATAGAGTAGTAGGAATCTTATAGAGGCTTCTCTCCAATGGTGACTGACAAGGGATGAAACCTACTCCCTCAAAGGAGAGGAGAGGTTTTAAGTAATTCGAGTTCCTCCTGCTGAGGAATCTCATCAATAGATGTTAATTATGTAGCATGGGCCATGGTGACCCTCTAGATCTTGCAGTCCCTGAATTGGAACCAATCTTGAATACTGACGGTAATGCAACAAATGCATCAACTGAATCTTCTCCAATTAAGACTTCTTTTCTCTTAGAGGAAGATGCATTAGGCACGGTAATGGTGAATCCAGTAGTGGTAGGTGTAATGACTCTCGTTGACACGGGAGTGACAGATTGAGCATGCATGAAAACAATAGAACTAACGGGTTTTAGGCTGGTAGCAATCTTCGCCTTCTTGTAAGAAGGGAAGTCCTGCAATAGTTAATTCAAATTCAATGGATGGCTCTTGAACATTCGTGGTGGTAACTTTCATGATGAAGAACAGGGCCTTGCCGAGCACGAACTTTAACTTGTCCAATCTGGATTCAAACTTAATCTTCGGAGCAATGTTGCGGGCATCGCGGTTGGTTGGCAGCTTGCAAGAAAACTTGAGAGTTGGGAATGCCATCATAGCATCTTCAAAAAGAAAGTTTCGAGGGTTTGTATTATCCAATAGCTCATAATTCTAGTGCAAGCACAAAAATTTATGAAGGTCATTTCTATGGACTGAGCACATCCTTTCTTTTTTTCTTTTTCATATTTATTGTTTATTTGTGATCACAACGTTAAAGAGTTCTAATTAAAATTAAATGAGGGTGAAGAGACGTAAAGTCTTGGCTCAATTCACAAGATAGCAAACCAACAAGAAAGATACAAGGAAAAAGTGAAGTTTAGGACCCTGTGTGGGCTCAACTCCACAATGCACATTGCCAAGGTGAAGCTAGTTCACCATCACACCTATTGGGGGTCCAACCCCACACAAAAATATAAAGTCCTAAAGAACTCATGAACCTCTCTTTTTAAAGATGGTGAAACAGTCAGTCCTAGAATAAAAAAATGTTGACTGTACTTGCCCAAGAAAGAAATTGACAAAGCATGCTAACAAAAGAAGGGTAATCTGGACCATGAAAGGCATGGAAACATTATCGATGTATGAAGAAAGGACTTTCTAATTGCAATCAAGAGAGAGACTAGTCCCTAGCGGAGTCGTCAGAAATTGTCAGTCGCCAGAAGGATGTGGATTTAATTTAATATATAGGTACATATAGTTTTGAAAGTAATAATTTGATTTTAAAAAATTTGAGACCAAACTGATCCCATATAGGCAATAGTATAAATAAATAAGCACGACACCATAAGTGATACACATATCTGAAGGAATAAACATATTACTTACTAGTGAGGCTCGATTAAATAAACTAAAGAGTTTATGACATTTGTGATTAAATAAACTAAAGAGTAAACTAAAGAGTTTATGACATTTGTTTTAGTCTGTGAAACCATTTATGTTGACTAAAAAGTTCCCCTATCTAATGTGAAAAATTAGATAGGGTTCATATCAAGCTGGGTTCTACAATTTCATAAAAAATGAAAGCCCTTATAATTAATAACATCTTAAATAATCGAGGTCAGCTAAGAAAACTCTCGGTTTAGGTTAGAAAATATTGTTTTCAAGAATTTCAAAGGGGCAAGACTTTTCAAAGTTCAGGCAAAGGAGTGTCAAATGAGTAAGGCCCAAATTTAGAAAAAATTATTATAGAATCCTAAGGAAGAAAACAAGGGGATGCCACAAAAATTGAGAAGAATCTCGGTGACTTCCCAAACTATCATATTGTTAGGCTTCAATTTTAGGGAGATATTATTAATTATTTTATCCTGCCAACTTTACTAATTATTTCTTACATTTGCATGATGCAATCATATAAATAGCCTAGAAAATAAGGGGATTTATGTCGTAATGAACGCAACCTCTAAACCTAAGGTGAGTTAGGGCTTAAATTGCACAACATTATTGTGCAAAGGCCTAAAGATAAGGTGAGGATTTATGTTGCACTGGAAAAAAATCCTTGAATTCTTATGGCTTGTTATTTAATTTTAAGAGAAAGATTGTTGTTGTAGATCCACTTATCGTGCTGACCACGATGTTAGCTTCAAGCTCCTCGTTAAAGAAGCAGTCCTAAGGTCTAAAGGCTCAAAAGAGTTTTAACAAGAGATGTTTAAGTGATAAGTTTTGGTTTTGTTATTGTTCAATCATTATTGGGGTGGGGGGATAAAGTTGATTAGAGCGACACCGGTTAGGATTCCACGGTTCCCACATTCTGGTACCACTATTTTTTCTTGAATTTACTTAGTTTAAACGAGTTATTAAGCTCATTTAAACCAGGGAGATCTTGTAAGCAACCGTGGCTTACCTCATCCAAAAGACTCCCGTAAATTTAAGAGGACGTATTATAAAATGGTTGTTCTTTTTTTTTATTTTAAAAAAAATTGTTTAATTTTTTTTAGAAAAATGTTTTTTAGTTTTTTAGTTTTGAAAAAGGGTTTTTTTTGCAAATAAAGTAAATAAATGCAGGTAAGAAAATGTTGTAAAGTAAATAAATGAAATTGTGTTGCATAAAACTTAAAAGCGTACTTAGGCCTCTACTACCACTGCATTGTTAGCATCATAAAACATTATATATTTGTAGGAGCTTTAAATAAATTGCAGGAAAGTAAATGAGAATATTTGATATGAGAAAAAGTAGAGAAACTAATCGTAAGAAGTCACATGTAAAAGAAAACTCATAGTCACATATACGATTGGGATTGAGTGCAAGACATTGGTAAAGGTGGGGGCTCAGAGCTGGACTAAGGGCTTCTTAACCTTAAGTAAGAGCTACCATCCCAATAACCTACGAAGGGCAGTCCTAACCTTGATCCAAGTGATTAACCATGAACCTTCATAAATTTTGATTTGAATTTAATTTTCATGCATACATAATTTCATCAAGCAAAAGAGAATTTTGTTTAAATTATTTTGTAGAGAGGTGCAGTCAACAAGTTAATCAATCTAATCGAGTTAGGAATACAAGAAACATAAGAGTATCTAAGGTAATTATCTTCTCAAGAGTCGATGAATAGTATCATTGGTCCTTATCCTCTCCTTGTATTAAAGGTCCTTGAGGTAGGAGATACTATTTTGAAATCCCACATTGTATCCCTCCTTTTAGCACACATTAGCTTTATATTCTTTGCTTTAGCCTCCTAGACCTCAAACTTACACAAGCTCGATGATCCATATGCGGCAAAAAGAAATATCCCCAGTTGCTCACAAAAATTTAAATAACTTAGAGAAGACTTAAATGCTTGAGCATTGGGTCAGTTAATGTAGGATAAGTAGTGTAGGGTATTTTTATTGATTTAGGTGAATTAGTGGGTCCCAAAGCATAGCTTGGTTGGTCCGTAAAAGTTTTAAATGATGATTTTTTGTAAAAAGGAATAATAAGTCCAATTTTCCTTCAAAATATCTAAATGGTCATAAAAGTGTTTATAGAACTATCTCAAACAACTTTTAAAACCATTTGAAATATTTCGAGTTCATTTAAACTTAATATGTTTGTCCACTAATCATCTGATATCGAATTAATTTTCAATGGATTAATACACCACTCTCAGTAAACCTGAATATTTCAATTATCCCAAAAGTAGAGTAATTAAGTACTCACTTAATGTTTCATTTAAGAGTAATATAATTCGATACCCATTTGGCAAGATTGAGTAATTAAGAATCTTGTACCCATAATTAAAGTTGTGCTCTTTGTGTTTAGAGGTATTTATTAATCATTCATGTCTTTCTATTCTAAAACTCATTTAACAAGTTCAAATATCAAGCCTAGCTCACTACTAAGCCCTTAAATTTAATCTTAGGGTAGATTTATAATGATCAAAATCGTGAATTAGAGGCACTTAATTCTCATCAAAGGATCACATATATCATTTCATCACCAATTAAGGGCTCTAAATAAGTGAGTTACTATCTTACAAGTTTAAGCCCACTACCTTAGGATCATCCAATCAAATTGACTTCCAAGTCACAATAATTTACAAAATTATAATTTTACCCTTATCATGAAAAAGGGATAAGTTAGTTTCTACCTATTAAACCATTATATTTCAAACATCCAAATGAGTTTATTATGATTAATATCATCCATTTACCCTTTGGTTAATCCTAAAATATAATTAGAGCATAAAAATTCCAATATTACCATTTTTTCCCTAAGGCTCTCCACTTCTTAACTCATTAAATTGAACTCAAATGACTTTGAAATTTTTTATGGAACCCACTCATGGTCATTTAAGATATTAGAGGAGAAATTATTATTTCTAATTTTAAGTAATATATATAATTATTTTTTTCAAAAATAAGGACATTCAATATTAATTTATTTAACTAATCAAAGTGAAGTTTTAATTCCTAGGGAAATTATTGGAGGTTCAACTAGGTCAGGGGACCACTTAGATAAAATTTCATAATTTTTTAGATTATATTTTAATTATTTTAATTTTTTATTAATTTTAGTGACTAATCAAATAGAAAATATATTTAAATTTAAAATATTACTATATAAATTTTTATTAAATCTTTCTATGTCTAGAAAAATTAGAAAAATAAACTTTTCATTTTACAACTTTTTTAATTATTATATTTTTTTTAATGGAAAGTTAAGAAAAAAATACATTTTTTTAGAATTTAAGAATATTTAACTAAATTAGAAAAATTAAGAAAAATATTTTAAAGGATCCCAAGTGATAAGGGAATAATTAGGAACATTTTTGGGTTTATATTTTAGAAATTTTTAATTATTTTTGTTTTTTTTAATTTAAAGAGCAGCTCGAAAAAAGAACTATTTTTAAAAAAACAAATTTTTTTTCTAGGTGCCCATGATCACAAGGAACTCATAAAATCATTTTTCATAATTTCCTAATTAAATTTATTTATTATAATTATTTTAATGCAAAAATCCTATTTTACTTGAAAAATTGACTTTAGTGATGAAATTAATTCAAATGGGTTTCAAATTTTAATCGTGAGTCAAGGTGACCATTATTTATAGTGTGGAATAATTTTTTTTATAATTTTCAAATTATATTATATTTATTTTAATTTTTATGAGTTAAAATGACTTAATTAACTATAGTAATGCACATAATTATTTAAACTTAGTTTATACTTTTGATAGTGTCATCTGACCACAAGAAACCTACCAAAACCAATCTCAAATTTTCCTGACTTGTATTTTAATTTATATAATCATTATAAATAAAAATTGGCCACTATACTTGAAATTTAGTGTTTCAGAGCTAGAGGTGTCTTCTGATCTTGGAAAAATCAGAGGAAACCCTCACTATCTTAAGAAAAAACCCAAATGTTTCAAGCCATGGTGACCACTATTTAATCAATTAAAATTAGAATAGTCCAGAGAGTATTTAATTAATTGAAAATAAGAGATATGACAAATAATTTTAATTTTTATTCCACATTATTCTCCTCTATTTACTTAGCAAGAAAGTATTTTTATTTTATTTTTATTGTTTTTCTACAGTATGTTATGAATTTTTAAAGTTTCTAAATTAATTTAAATAAAAAAATAACCTATTTTTCTACTTATCCACTTGGCATCCAACTCATCCTTGGTGGCTCTGAAAGACCAAGCGATGCTCTCCCATTCAATGCTGCCTTTTGCTTCAATGCTGACACTTTATGAAAAATTCTCTCATCCGAGACTCCCTCATTCATTGGATCCATCCGTTCATCATCTCCATCTGTTATAAACCAAGAATCATCCACACTAAAACCTTTAGAACTCTCTTGATACTCAACAAAATCACATGGAGTTTGTTCCTATAGCTTCACTTAGTCAACATGAACCTATCTACACATTTACATGTGTATGAAATACAAGCTCTCTTCACAATTAATGAAACTGTGGCTCAAATTAGGGGTTTTGAAATATACCTTAGCCCAAGAAGGGAGACCTCAATTGGGTGGTTGTGGAAGCTTCAATAGAGTCCACAAACCTCTTCAAAGTGTCACCTTGCTCTGATATAACATCAATGTATGATTTCAACCAACAGGTGGTGTGGCTTTAGTTTAGGAGTGGGTTAGAGTGCTCAATAGAGGATTTTTTTGATGGGGAACTTCCTCATTTGTTCTTGAAAAGCTTAAGTGTGGTTCAATTTGGAGTTTTGTGGAGTGACAAAAAAGACCCTGGATTTTGAACTCAAAATTAAGCTCAGACATTGGTTTTAGTGGGGGTAAAATGGTTGGAATTATCTTAGAAAGGCTCAAAGAAGCTCTATGAATGATTTAGAAGGCTCTCCTGAAGTAAATGGCAACACTCTCTTATTGTCCCTGAAGGGGATGATTTAAATAGAGAGGGAGCTAGGGCTTATTTAGCCAAGCCCTGGGGTGGAGAAATGAGCTTAGGTGGAGGGCTGAATGACACAAATGACCAATCAGAGTTAGGGTCTATTTGGGGCAGCTTGTGCGTTTCAGGATAAGTAGCTTATTTTGAAATACAGCCTTAGGATCGACCGCGGGGGTTTACTAGCGTCTTGTGTTTTGTGTAAAAAACCCATACACAGTAGGTAGCATTTTCAAAAATGTGCAAACCAAATGGTTAGGCGGCATTTTTAAAAACACTGCCACCCTTATAAGCTGCCCCAAACGGGGCCCTTAGCGATAGAGTATGGGTTTAAATGGGTTCAAACCAAGAGGAAGGATCTCTCAATTTTAGGTTTTCTAACCATTAGGCCAGCTTGTGAGGGTTGAGAAAGTGGCTAACTGGCTCAGGGTACCATAAAGGGGGTTTAATTGTGATTTGGATGGAGGTTCAATCTCCTCAAGCATGTGTCATTTGGCCAAAAATGGGAAAAGATCCCCTAATTCATGGGACCTTTAGTCCAAGGCACCTCAAGGGTGGGATAAGAGCATTTAGGGTGGTTCTTAGTGCCCATGTAACTGCTGCACTAGTTCAAGGTAGGTCAAACCAAGTTGCTACAAGTGGGTTTAGGGTTTGGGTTCAAAATGTATGAGTTGGCTTGGATTTGGGATTGGTCTATGATAGAGCTTAGATCTAGTCCAACTGAATTATCAATTTGATGTGGGGAAATTTTTATGAGGCATTTGAGCATCAATTTGGTGAAAAATTTCATAGCTATGAGGTTCAATTTAAAGGAATTTAGATTTTGGGGAAATTTGGGGATTTTGATTTGGATTGGATTTGGGTTAGGCTTAAGGGTAGGTCAAGGACAATTGAAGGTTTCATTTGGTCTATATGGGTTTTATGAAGGATTTATAGTCCAAGAATGGGAAAATTAGATAAGTTCGGGGTTTCAATTTAATGGAAATTTGGCATAAGGTCAAATTGGGTGTTTAAATTTGGCTTGGAATTTAAGTTTGAAATTGGGTTTCAATTGGGCTTGAATTTTGTTTAGCATTGGCTTAGACATGATAAAATTGAGTTTAGATTTGAAATTAGGTTAGATTTGAAATTAGGGAAATTAGATTTGAAATTAGGGAAATTTGAAATCAATTTTGTGGAAATTGGGGGTGATTTGGAAACTTTAGAGTATTTAGGGGTAATTTGGGGATTTTGGTCGAAATTGGTAAATTTTGTCAAATTGGGCCCAATATGTTGTTAAGATTGGTTTTTGGAAGTGCTTGGAATGATTTGGGGGGTTTTGAGAATTTATGGGCTATGAGGAGCATTTTGGTAATTTTGGTGAAGTTAGGGTTATTTTGGACATTTTAGAAATTTTGAGGTGTTTTGGGCAATTTGGGTAGTTTCAAATGGTTTGAAATGATTTTTGGGTAAAACTAGGTAATTTGGGCAATTTGGAGAATTTTAGGGTTCCAAGGGTAATTTGGTAATTTTGAGAAAGTTTGGGGGCAAAAAGCCAAAATTGGGTATTTTACTAGAATGTGACCAATTGAAGCTGCTAATCATAAAAAATTACCCTTATGGTGCCATGAGACCAAGGGAGCCATGAGACCAAGGGAGCTCCAGGGAGCTCCCATTTTGGATCCTTCATGTGTTGGTCTTAGCCAAACCCTATCCTAGGGCTAAGGGTTTGGTGGACCATCCACATGAGTTCCAAAAGAGTAGGGGATCAGGATAAGTATGCTTGGCTAAGGGTTTAGGTTTTGAGTGAAAGTGTGTGTGTGCAAGACCAATACTACACCACCTAAGGCTAATCCCTAAGGCCAAACAATCCTATGGGACTTCTCTTGAGCTCCCCCATGTTGGCTATACCTACTAAGTGCTAAAGGTTAGAACCAACATGTGGAACTACAAGAGAGCTAATATGCATTTAGAATTTCTAATGCTGAGGATTCCTTTACATGTCTAATAATAGACAGCAGGAATGTCCTATGGCTAGAACTTAGGCTTCTAAGTAAGAAAGACTAGACCTCAATAAAAAATTAGGTCAACAACACAACAAGGCACTTAGGCCCTAGACCTGGTTGAACCGATAAAATGGGGTGAAAATCAGAATTTAAATCGACCCAACTCCATTTTTCATCTTCTACTTTTTTTATCCTCTAATTCATCTAAAATACATTTAGGGCTCCCCATAGCTCAAGATCCTTAAACTTTTAGTGGCCAAAAACACTGGATTTTTTCTTCTTCAGGTTAGCTCTTCATTTTGGCTTAGAAATTTCTTAGTCTCACCATGAATTTTTTCCATATTGATTGGAGGCTGTAAATTGTAAAGTTTTGGAAATTGTGGTATAAAATCCATGGATGAAAGCTTCATTTGCTTGTAAAATATATATATATGATTCATTTTAAATTTTTCTAGATTTGAAGAATGACTCCTAAAAATAAGAGAGGAAAGGGAAAGGAAAAATTTGATACCTCCAAATTTATGAATTGAAATGCTCAGGACAGATACAATGACTTGTTATTGTCAAAAAAATTCATTGTAAGGCTGAGCTTTTCAAGGCCTGGTGGAGTAGTACAACACCTAATTTTTGTTCACCAGTTGGAGGTATTATGTTATTTTACTGTTGTAGCATTTATTTATGTAGTGCGAGAATTTTATGAAAATTTACTTGAAGCTCCTAAGGAGGAGGTATTTTTTAGAGGATGGGAAGTTGAGTTCACCCCCGAGAGGATAAATGCATTACATTGTTTACCGCCATCTATGGATTGCTTTTATTTAGAGTTTAAGCCTACTGAGACTGAGTTTAATGAAATTATTGCATTCTTTACTGATGGGCATGGAGTTTAGAAAATTATAAATGAACATAAGGTAAAATTTTCTTCTTCCTCGCTTAATGCCCCATCAAAGGCATGACACTAGTTTATTTATGCTAGATTAATTCCTTTAAACAACTTGAGCAAGGTGACTTATAAGAGAACTGCTTTGAACTATTGTATTCAGAAGAGAAAACCCATTGATGTTGGCTTGTTTATATTCAATGGTGCTTACAACTCTACTAGATCCATTTATTCAGTAGGATAGGGTTTTCCTTCTCTTATTTTTACTATGTAAATACTTTGTAGTAAAGTGAGACTTGTGTGGAGCAATTAAAGCCACTAAAGCCTAGTAGAAAGGCTAATGTTGATATTTATGGAAATTTAGAGGTTTAGCTTCCAACATTCCATCTTCTTTTACTTCTATACCTTCTACCTCCAGTATTTCTGTTCCACTTATTGATTTTTGGGATGTGATGAGTTAGAGATACTTGGAACACAAGTCCAAGTTGTCCTTAATTCAGTGTTGGATGCAAGATAAGGATGACATATATGATTATGTAGAATAATACATACAGAGGAAGAGGGACTACGATGCAACTTTTGATGAATCATTAGTGAAATTTTCTAAGCATGATCATTCAATTGAGTTTCATGCTTGCCATCGATTTTCTCCATATGAATCATATGAATGTCATAAGTCAAGTCAATGGATGAAGACATTCTTGATGATGATGTTGATGATGAGGACGATGACTAGATAGAGTTTACTTTTCTGTTCTAGATCATTCATCTAGATTTTATCTATTCAGACACTTCTTGGATGTCTTTATATAGGACTGACGTAATTGAACATTCTATTTTAATGTTTTAATGTTATAGTTGTTCTAATTTAGTTTATATTTACTTTTTGTTAGAGTAGTCTTATACATTGAACTTTATATGTTATACATATTGATTTTTAGATATACTACTACTCAACTCCTTTTACTACTTGTACCTGTATTAATTACATTTTTAGTACCCTGCTAAAACTGATAAAATTATCTATATTCGTACTTATTTTATACTTAATCTTTTACACTATTTAAAAATTCAAGTTTAAAGGAGGGGGAAACTTTTTAAAACAAAACTAAACAGAGAGCAAAAGAATGAAATATATATGTAGGGAGAAGCTTGAGGAGATGCCTAATTAAAAATTGGCTTCACTTGAATTTTATTAATGGAAAATACTTACTTACACTTCTGAACTTTTAAAGGTATTAGTCTCTTTATTGGTAGAGTACTCATATAATTCTTTTCTTTTAATTCTTCTAAAATTCTTTAGTATGATAAATTACAACTATTTTTTAAATGAATAAAACAATCAGAATTCCTAACTTGAATACTAGATATCCTTATATTTTAGTTTTAACCTGAGTTATTTAAAACTTTTTTAAAGTTTCACTATAACATTTATGGGACAAAAATATAAGAATCTTTAAGTGAAACCACTGCCATAGTTTATTATATTTGCTTTACATAGTACAAGGGTTACTTGAGGACAAGTAATGTTTAAATTTAAGAAAATTGACATGCCTCAAAAACATCTATTTTTATAAATGTATTACATGCTTATATTTAATGACATTGTACTTTAAAAAAAGGCATTTTGTTTGTTTTTTATTTCAGGTGCAAGAAATGTAGTTTAAGAGAAAGGAGCAAAAGTGGAGAAAAAATGAGTTGATCAAAGCCAAAGACACTAAAGGTGAACCGACACCTAGGCGCTAAGATGTTCTAAAAGGCCAACGCGTAAGAGCGACGGTTGAGCACCTAGGCGCCAAAAATTTTTTGCCCAATATTCATTTAATTTGGATGAATTTTGAAAAGGCGTCTTAAGTGACACTTGGTTATTTTTAGAGCTCTATATATAGAAGACATTTCAACATGTTTAAAGGGGGAGAAAAGAGAAAAAACTTTGTTTTTATTATTAGGTTAGACCACTATAGGGGTGAGCGGCCATTATGGTGGGAGTGTGGTGATTGTAGAGTCTTGTGTGAGTAATGTTCTGTCAGGAAACTTCAGAGGGTTGCTTAGGGAGAATTTTGAGATACGTATTTGTGCCATTGTTAAATATTTTTCTTGTAAACTTAGTTTTTATTTATATGATGTTCTTTTTTGTTATTCCCATGAATTTTGAGTAGTTTTATTTTCTTTCTCCTAGCAATAAAAAGTAAAGATGTGTGGGATTAGAATGCTTTAAAGATTTATTTTATCCAAAAAAATTGTGATGGTATTTTCACTTATTCTTCATTTACTTTACAAACTGACCATTTTTGATGTTAAAACCCATGTGAAATATAATGACCTAGGAGGGCTATGATTTCACCAACTATTGAGTACCACACAAAATCATAAAGGAAGGGGGTGATAAATCCAAGAGGTAGTGTAAATAGAAAGGGAGATAAGTTTTGATGAGCATAAAATTGGTGTTTATAGGGTGAAAGGCTAGATCATTTACTAATTTGGTCTATTTTTGGAATTAAGGGTCCCTGGTAGGTCTTATGGAGAGGGCACAGTGGGTAATATAGAAGTGAGAGGCTAGAATCTACTTAGCACTACCACAAAAGCTGGAACTAACTTTAGATTAGCCATTATTCTTTATGTTTGAAAGGGGTATAAGTAGGTATGCTCCTATTTGTCACAATACCTCATTTTAATCTATAATCACTTGATTCCTACACTAATTTACACTCTCTTTGCAAGGGGAAATACTTTTTTTAATAAAATCATACTTTTTTTATACATTTTTAGTTTAGAGACTTTGCATTTACTTTTAATAGAAGTAGCCACTTTAATTACACCCTTTTACAAAAAGGTTGATATTTCTCTCCAACAAATTTAGTTTACAGTTTAAATAGAAATATTTCTAAGTTAACATAATAAAACCTTATTTATCTGTGGGATCGAAACTAGGGTTTTAAAAAAAACTCTATATTACTTGAAACAATACGTATACTTGCATAGTACCCCTAGTGTGTCAACTATTAATGAAAAATTCTAAATTTTATAACATATCTATTTTGCACACTAGCCTTTGAATATATATTGGGTCAACATTTTGGACACATTTTTGGACTTAAATAATTATGTAATTGTGGGTCAGGTCACCCCCCTAACAAATTTGTTGCACCGATAATGCATTGTGGACATGTTAGAAGCAAACCTAGACCTCTTGTTGTGTTCAAGGTAAACGAATACACATGTTTGCCTAATTTTATTTAAAATGTCAAAATAAATACAAGGAGAAGAAAATACTGACATCTAATTGAACTCATTCGCAATAGTAAATGAAAGGGAAACCAACGTTAGCCAACCTTATTCACAACGGAAAAATAAAGGTGAGGATATCCATTCTTTATGTGACCTTATTCATAAAGGTAGAAAAGAAGAGTTTAACGTCTGTCTGACCTCATTCACAATAGTAGTTAAGCAAAAAAAAAGTTAGTGCTTGCTCGGGCTTATTTGTAACATAAAAACAAATTCAATCATCATCAAATAGTTATTGCGAACCAATTGAGGTATTACAAGTTGATTAAAAGTTATCCATGCAATTATGGTGGACTGGAAAATTAAGATAGCAAGATTAATTATTAGTAATCCCAAAAATCTATGATGCCCTCACAGGTGTTGACCTAACTTTTGTTGAGGTATAGTCTTTCTTCCTTAGAAGCCTAGGATCTAGCCATAAATGTTCCTGTTGACTATCCTAGAGGACTGGTGATGGAACCCTACCTCATTAGAAATTTGAAACCTCTCTTTGCTCTTCTTGGAGTTCCACATGTTTAGTTTTGACCTCTAGCACTTAAAAGGTTGAAACCAATGTGGGGGAGCTCAAGTTGGCTCCCCATAGGATTGTCAGGTCGGAGAGTTAGCCCGGGTGGCTTGGGTTTGGTCTTGGTCAGACCTACACAAACACACACAAACATTTGAACCCCTCACCTACATTCCCAAAACCCTAAATTCATTAGCATTTGACCTTTTCCCACTCTTTTAGAAACTGATGTGGGTGGTACCAAATCTTTTAGCCTTTGGCTAAGGAGGACCCAATATGGGCTTCCTCTTGGTCTCATGGCACTAGAAGGGTAATAGTATGTTTAGCACTTTCAATAAACTCCAATTTAACGTAAGCCCCCAACTTTGGCTTTTTTCCCCTAATTTTTTTTAAAATTTACCAAAATGCCCCTCAAGTTCCAAAATTTTTGAAAACTTCCAAAATCATTCAAATTCTCACCCAAACCAATCCTAACAAACTGATGGCCCTAATTGCACCTAAATCCACCAAAATTGGCCAACATTCCAAAATTATCTCCAAATGCATAAAATCTCCAAATCACTCTTACTTTTCACCAAATTCATTTCAAACCTCTCCAATTTCAAATCCAAATCAAAATTCATCGTCTTTAAGCCCAATTGAAATCAAGTTCCAACTAAGTTGAATCTAATTCCAAAACCAAATATTACGCTGAACTCAAATGCCCTTGACCGTAAATCAAAATTCCATCAAATTGAACCTTTCAATTAATCCAATTTCATGAAATTTTTTATCCAAATTCTTCATGGCATTCTTCTACACCATATTAAGCCTTCAATTGATTTGTATCCAAGCCCAAGGTAAGCCAAAATCCAACCTTTAGCTTAAACCTCAATTTCGAGCTCAAAATCCAAAATAACCTAAATCACTGGAATTAGACCATGCGTAATATTTTCCTTCCTTGGTTAGCCTCCTAGTATGCTAATCACATCACTTAAGACCGTAGCTTGGGGCCATGGACCAAGGGTCCCTCAAATTGTGCAACCCCTTTCCCAAAATTAGGCAACCCACTTACCCATGCCTTAGCCTAATTGAGCACCAAACTAGTCAAAATTAAAGCTTCTCTGAACTTCCTTGAGTCAGCTAGCCACCTCCCCTAGCCTGGCTGCCTGTTCTACTTGCCAAATAACCTAAATTCGAGGGGAGCAACCATGGCTTGAGCCCTAAATTACATTCATCCATTATTGTTCATTCCAATTGGATTGATGCACTGTTTAGTCCTCCACCTAGGAAAAAATTTGTACCCACTAGCTTGGCCAATTGAGCCCTCCTTCCTCCTCTATTTAAACCATCCCTCTCACAACCAAAGGGGAAGATACTCCAAATCCTTGGGGAAACTCAACCAATATGTTCCTAGAGCTTCTAACAACTTTCCTAAGTACAATCCCACCATCCTCAACCATCAATTGCCACTGTCCAAGCTCAATTTTGCCATTGAAAACTAGGACCTTTTGTCAACATTTCGTAAAACATACCAAAACTCTATATTAAGTTGGTCTCAAGCTTCACCAGAGCTTAAGAACACTTCCCCAAAAAAAATCCCTCTCTCTCCTAAGCACTCTGACCAACTCCAGGACTAAACTAAAATCAACATTTGGTCAAAATCATAGTTAGACCAGGTTTCAGCTCAAAGTAGCACTTGGATAATGTTCGTGGACTCAAGGGAAACCTCAAGAACAAATTTGATCGAGGCTACACATCTTGGACAAAGGTATAGAACAAAATCCATAAATTCTTGCTTGGTTTCATTAATATTAAAGAGAATGTAGATTTCATATGATTTTAATCATATGGACGTGTTCCTCTCACCTAGATGAAGCTATATGAACAAGCCTCATGCAATTTGGTTGAGTATCGAGTGAGATATTTGGTTTAAGAAATGAGCGGTTCTCGAGTTATATTATTTGTGGAGGATAAACAGATGCCATCCATTTGGGGGTGGGTGTATCAATCGGATGGCAGAGATGGAGTCGAAAGAGGTGATCAAGAGTGTTGGTAGCCAGATTCGGAAAGTATATTTGATTATATATATATATATATATATATATATATATATCCCACAACCACTTGTATATATATATATATCTCTC
>NW_018252300.1:5539-53865 GCF_001263595.1 Phalaenopsis equestris | reverse complement strand
TATATATATATATTCAGCATGGTGGAGGCTGGAGAAGGTGCTCTACTAGAGTTTCTAGTGGGATGAAGACTGGAGGTAGCAGGCTGAGCTTGGTGACTGAAGAAGAGGTTAGTGGAAGCTGCTCCCGTACTTGGTTTTCACTTTGGTGGTTCCTCTTCTCTTTTCAAGTCTCCCGGGCTTGGGATCTTTTAGGTGGTACTGTTCCATTGGGTAAACCCTTTGTTTGCTCCTTTGGAACTAGTGTGGTGTTTCCATTCCCACTTCTCTTTGTTTTTTGGTTTTGTTCTCTGGATGCCTAACTGAGTTAGGCTTTCTGATTTTGATATTTCTCTAAGTTGTTACCTTATACTGCTGTAGAGGGGAGTCTATCACCTCTTCTGCTTGTGTGCCTTTACATGGCTACACTTATTGATATTTCTACTGATTCAAAACTGACCAAAACAACTTATGTTGGACTTTTTGGAAGAAAAAATGGTGCATTACAAGACTATGAACAATTGGTGTCCCCTCAAGAATTTCATGACACAGTAGCTAGGAAAGGAGGTTACTCTTGTATTCACCCTCTTGGATCAAAGGAGGGGGAAACAACTGTCTTCTTCACTAACAGAGAAATTTCCTCACTTAAGGAAGATGTAAAATTTACTTTGGTGGGCAAATTTCAATTAGGACACCCAAAGATGGAGGTGGTAAGAAATTATTTTGAATCTCTAATGTTCATTGGAAATTGGAAAATTTGTTTAATAGATGAGAGACATCTCCTTATCCAATTATCTGTGGAGGAAGACTATGCAAGACTCATTGCAAAGCAATCTGTGGTTATTGTTGGAACCACAATGAAAATATTGAAGTGGACCTCTGATTTTGATCCAAGCAAAGAACCCCCGGTGGTTCTTTTATGGTTTAAATTGCCTGGCCTCCCACTTCCTTTATTCAAATTTAATGCTCCATTCAATATTGGTAAAGCATTAGGTACAACATTGAGAGTGGATGACCCCACATACAACAAGGCCAGACCAGCCCTTGCAAGAATACAAGTGGAAAGAGACATCGCTCTCCCTAAGTTAAAGAGAATTTGGATAGGAACAATCTCTGAAGGCTTTTGGCAGGAAATTATAGCTGAACAAAAAACATATTACTGCCAACATTGTAAAATGTTTGGCCATACAGTGGAGAAGTGTTACAGGCTACACCCCCCTTCCAGAAGGAGTGTTGTTAGGGATCAAAAGGACTCAGGAGTAATCTCATTTCAGACAACAGGTATCATTACTGAAGGAAAAAATTTGTCCAAACATGTTGATAACGATAATAACAATACTACTCACAGGATTAAAGGACCTCCCCAAATAAACACTGTTTCTTCCTCATCAGGTGATCCACTAGGTGAGTTGTTTGGTTCCCCCTCTAATAGAAATGTAATGAACTCTCCAATCAGATCCATAAGAAAAGATGTTAATGAAATTATCATGATTACTCCTCCCTCCTCTAATCAGGAAGAGTTGGGGGTCTCCATTCATACAAAAATTACTGAGAAAGCCCTCGAGGATAATATAATTAATGGCCTGAAGAAGATACTTGAACATGATTGGCAAGTCCAAACAGCAAGGAAAAAGAAAAAAACCAGTAACTGAAATTTAAAAATTGCAGCAAGGGGCAAACTCCATGCAGACATAAGGCAAAGCTAGAACTAAAAATGGTTCTCCTATTCAAATCGACTGAGGAAGAACTAGATCAAGATCACAACCATCTCTCCAACCCCCAACCAATGATTAATCTACTTTATTGGAATTTAAGGGGAATGGCTCATCCCCACTCTCTTAAAAGATTTCTTCATCTTAACTTTAAATATAAATTGTGGTGCATTGTTATTCTTGAACCCATGGTTCATAAAAACTCTCAAAAGTTGATTAAGAATTTTTCAAGTTTTACTCACTTTGCTAATATCAATAATAAAATTTAGATTTTCAAGAAAAAGGAAATCAGTTGGAACATCTTAATCACATCTTAATCAATCACCAGCTTAATCAATCACCAGCAATTTGTTCACTTCTCCTTTAATATTAATGGCCATATGGGATTTGCTACCTTTATTTAAGCAGGATGTACTAAGGATGATAAAAAAGAGCTTTGGAATTGTTTATTGAACATCAGCCAACAAATGAACTCCCTATAGTTGGTGGGGGGAAATTTCAATTGTATTTTCTCCTCTTTTGAAAAAACTGGTGGGAGGGCCCCTAGTTTAGCTAAGATGAAAACTTTCAATGAAAACATCAATAGTGATGGTATTTTTGACTTGGGATACTAGGGACCTGCTTTACCATGTAAAAGAGGTGCCATTTGGGAGAGACTTGATAGAGTTATGGTCAATGATAATTGGTTTACTCATTTTCTGCTCACATTTGTCACTCGCCTTAGCATTGCTGGACCTGACCATAGGCCACTCCTAATATGTATTACCTCTTCTGAACCTACCTCATGCCCTCTCCCTTTTAGATACCTCAACATGTGGTCTTCCCACCATTCTTACAATTCTAGAATCCTTGATCTTTGGAAAGTCATCTCTCACCCTGATCCTCTCATTAAACTTAGTTTGCTACAAATAAAAATTGGCAAAGCACTTAGAAAGTGGAGTTGGGAAGGCTTTGGGAATGTTGTTAACACTGTCCAAGATGCTGAAAATGAAGTGACAAGATTGGAGCAGGAAGAATGAGAAGGAAAAGTAGAGAAAAAGGACCTACTTACTGCTCAACATAACCTACTTCCATTGATTACCAAGAACAATTATTAAAACAGAAGGCTGCAATGAATATCTTTGCTGATGAGGATAAAAATAGTAGATTTTACCATGCTTATATTAAGTATAAGAGGAAGTGTAATACAATCCATGCTATTCAAAATGCTGAGGGGAAGTGGTTACATGATAATGCTGATATAGCTTATGATGCAGTCAACTACTACAAAAATCTGTTAAATCAAGGTCAGAATCACAAAATCCCAATTGATAAAGCCTATTTATCTGCTGATTTGAACTACATTTCAAAACATCATCTCACTAATATCCCCAATGAAAGTGAAATCTGGGAGGCTATTAATTCTATAGACAACAATAAATTAGCTGGTCTAAATGGATTTACTGTTGAGTTATACAAAAAATTTTGGGACACCATAAAATGTGATGTTATTGCAGCTGTGGCAAGCTTCTTTCAAGAAAATAATCTCCCCAGTATCTTTGTGCTTGTAAATTTGTTCTGGTCCCCAAATCAGATAAACAACAAACATGGGATCATTTCAGGCATATTTGCCTAACTACTGTAATCAGCAAAGCTATTAGTAAAATTATAGTCAATAGGCTTCAGCCCCATCTTGATTGTATTATAAAACACAACCAAACAGCTTTTCTAAAGGGAAGGTCAATCATTGATAATACTCTTTTGGCACAGGAATTACTATAGGATCTAAATAAGACTTGCAGAGGAGGCGATTTGATTTACAAACTGGATATAAGGAAGGCCTATGATAACATCAGTTGGGAATTTATTTTGGATGTTCTTTCTACTAGAGGCTTTAAGCCTGGTTTCTGTCAACTTATTTAGAGATGGTACACAAAAATGATCATTCCATCCTCATTAATGGCAATGGTTGGGGGTCCTTCATTGCTGTCAGGGGTTTGAAGCAAGGGGATCCCTTATCCCCTACTATTTTCATACTTGTAATAGATTATCTATCTAGAATTCTTGATGCAGCTCTTCTGAACCAAAGCTACTTTAGATACCATCATAAATTTAACATAGCTATTTCTCATTTACTCTATGATGATGACATTATGGTTTTCTGTGGAACCCATAAGAATGCTGTGAAGAAAGTGTTCCAAAGACTTAAAAAATTTCAAGCTCACTCTGGGATGTACTTTAATCCTGAAAAATGCCACCTGATATTTAATAAGCATGCATCCTCTAATTACAAACAATGGGCCTCCAACTACACTAGTTTTTCAAGCTCCCAACTTCCCATCACGTACTTAGGTGTCCTTCTTCTTACTGGCAGAACTAAGCAAATACAATTTGAGGAAGTCATTAATAAGATTTCCTCTTTTCTCAATGGGTGGACTCAATCTTTTCTCTCTAACGGAGGTAGAATTACACTATTGAAGAGTATTATAACAACCTTTCCCTCATACATCTTGCAGATGACAAATATAAAGAAAAGTACTCAAATTCAGGTAGAAAGAGCTTTTAATAGATTTCTGTGGTCATGTCAGAGACAACAAATGCATTCGACATCTTGGCAAAAGGTAGCTAAACCACAATTGACTTGTGGCATTGGTTCAAGGGCTTAAATCAACTCTTTAAGAACAATCTTCGTAAACTTTGGATCAAATTTAGAGTCGAATCCTCCCTATGGGCTAAAATCATGAGGGGAAAATATTATAGAGGCCAACATCCCACACTTGTTGATATAAAAACTTGTGACTCAAAAACGTGGGTGAAGATGCCGACCATAAGGCAAACTATTGAAAGGCTATTTCTTTGGGACTTGAGAAAAGGAAACATCAATTTTTGGCTAGATAATTGGTGCCCCAAAGACTGGTTGTCACCAATTACCACTGCCCAAAACCTTGACCTTAAAGTTGCTGATTGTTGGGAAGGGAATAACGAGTCAATTCTTAAACTGTCCAACATATTGCAAGGTCACTCAGTCACAAAAGTTGTCAGCATAAAATTTGATAGAAATAAACTTGATAAAACTATTTGGAAAGCCTTCTTAAACCAAAGTCTCACCAAAGCCATCTACTCTAAACTTTTTTGTTGGGAGAAAATGTCATGGGGAACTATTATTTGGAATAAATTTCTATCCCCTTCTGTGTCTTTTCTCTGCTGGAGGATCTTCCAGAGCCTTCTAACCACTGATGACATTCTCAAACTTAAGGGATTAAGGGGCCCTTCCAAATGCTGGCTTTATCTGTAGGATGAGGAATCCTTATCACACATCTTTTTTGAATGTAGCTCTGTTCAACAAGTGTGACATCAACTACTGCAACATCTGAACATTGAAGTAAAAAACCTCACTTGGAATAGATTAACCAACTGCTGGCAGAACTGATACAAGAGGAATTATGCTTCTATACCATTAATTATAGCATGGTTCATATGAATGGAAAGAAATAAGGCTAAGTTTGAAGATACCATACCCAACATTGATAAGACTGTAAGAAACAATATTTCTTACTTACACATGATGATCAAATTCAATAGATTTCCTAATATCTCAAAATTTTTCTATTCATAAAATTTTGATACTATTCAAATTTATAAAGTTTATTGGAAATCTCCTGAGCAACACACTGTGAAGATAAATACTGATGGATGTTTTACAAATATGGGAGCTGGAGTGGGGGGAATCTATAGAAATCACCTTGGAAATTGCCTACTATACTTCTATACTCCTGTAATGGTTATAGATGTAATTGAAACAAAGCTTATTGTTGTTTATTGGGCTCTTACACTTGCTATCAAGACTGGTTGGTATAATTTATGGATAGAAGTGGATTCTGCTGTAGTAATTAAACTGCTGTGCTCTGAGAAAGAATCACCATGGCATCACTCCTTCTGGATTCAAAAGATAAGAGACCTAACCACAGAGCTTCACGCCAATTTTACTTTCATTTATAGGGAAGGGAACCAGCCTGCCAATTGGCTTGCCGAATAAGGTCTAAGCTCTAATGACTCATCGGTTACTGATAATCCTCCCCCTTCCCTTCACTTTCTATTGTAGGGAGATATGATTGATGTCCCACATTTCAAAATTGTAAATCAAGAGTAATGGAGATAGTGAACTCCAACTGAGTTTTTCTTTATTTTCCCATTTTCTTCTTATAGTTCCCCTATTCTTATAGGGATTTCTTTTTGTTTTAAGGCCAATTTTTCCTTTATGGAATCCTTGTACTGCCATTAGGCAATTTGGAGGTATGGCCAGATTAGGATAGTATATTTTTAAATTTTTATAATATATATAATTTTGGAAAGTAATAATTTAATTTTTGAAAATATGAGACTAAACCGATCTCATATAGATAATAGTTTAAATAAATGAGCATAACACTGCAAGTAATACATGTATCTTGAGGAATAGACACATCGCTTGCTAACGAGGCTCGATTAAATAAACTAAGGAATTTATGACATCCGTTTTGGTATGTGAAACCATTTATGTTGACCAACAAATTTCCCTTATCTAATATAAAGGATTAGACAGGGTTTATATCAAGTTGGGATCTAAAGTTTCTTATAAAGTAAAGCCCCTATTGTTGATTACATCTTAGACAATCGAAATCAACTAGGAAAAAACTCTCAATTTAGATAAAAAAATATTGTCTTCAATAATTTCAAAGTTTAGGACTTTCTAGAATGGTTAGAGGAGTATCAAATTAGAAAAGATCAAGTTTGGAACTTTTTTTATTGAAACCATAGGGAGAAAACTAGGGGATGTCATGGATCCTGAGGAGAGCCTTAGTGACTTCCCAAGCTATCCAATGGTTTGGATTCATTTTCTTAAAAATATTATTAGATGTTTCATCCTACCAATTTTATTAATTAGGGCTTACATTTTCATGACACAAACATACAAATAGCTAGAAGATATGAGGATTTATGTCGTAACAAACTACAACCTTGGATTTTTAAGACAAGTTAGGGCTTAAGTTTCACTACATAGCTATGTAAAAGCCTAAAGATTAAGATGAGGATTTATGTTACACTAGGAAAATAGCCTTGAAATCATATGGCTTGTTATTTATTTCTAAGAAAAGATTATAGAATGTTGTCCTCTGTTCGCTTCAGCTTGCTGCAAGGTCCTCGTCGAAGTGACAACTTTAGGTTCAAGGTTTAAAAGGTTTTACCATTTAAGTAATAAGTTTTATTCAAATGTCTTATTTAGGGGAAGTTAAAGTTAATCAGAGTGATAGCATTTAGGATCCCACGTTTCCCTCATTCCGGTACCACTATTTTGTTTTGATTTCTCTTAGTCTAAATGAGTTATTAAACTCATTTAAACTAAGGAGATCTCGTCATCCGAGGGACTCCCATAAATTCAAAAGGACGTATTATGCTTATTTTTCAGTTGTTGTATGTTTTGAAAAGTGTTGTTTAATTTTGAAAATGATTTTGTTTTGCAGGTATCATAAATAAATGCAAGTAAGAAAATTGTTGTAAAGTAAATAAGTAATATTACATTGCATAAAATTTAAATGTGTACCTGGGCCTCTGATTCCGGAAAATATAATTATGCAAAATTTATAAAGTTGACTCTGCTTTGCAATGACGTCAAAAAATTGATGTTGTATTTTATGAATAATAATGTTAAGCACTTAAAGTTTGGATTCTACGTAAGTATACATATCATTATCAAATAATATAATACTTTTTTTTAAGTCCCAAATATCGATCCCACGAGGAAGGTTTAAATTTGAGTACTAAATAATTTAGCTTTGATAGTAAAGATTTCTTATGTGAAAAAACATATTTCCAACTACAATGAGATTTTGGTAAAATGAGATGAGAAATGGTTTTAATATGTATTGTGCCAAATAGGAGCAGTTTTAATTTTCTATCCTGATATAGTGTTATCGAAAATCAATGGCTAAATCTCAGGTTTAGACCCTAAATTCGTGGCTAGTCTAGGAGGATACTGGCTCCCACTATAGAGCTCCCACTTCCCTTCCCCTGAAGCCTAACTCTCACTTTAGTTTTTAAACACTAAGAAGGAATTGGAGATTTTTAGTCTATCACCTTAGAAATCTCCAATTCTACACTTAGCTAAGTATATTTTCCTATTTATTCGCACTTAATTTCATGAACGAAATAATCCTTTGTAGACTTAAATGGGACTCTAACTCAGTTGTAGAACTCATACTCTATTTCCAAGATCATATGCTTCACAACATATTTTAACAATTCAATTGGCCAGATCGAAAAGTAAATTAAGAGCGGCGTTGAAAAACCATCACAATTTGTTTTAACTTTTAACATTGGCACATCCGCATTATCTCTTCATTTCACCATATCTTAGAGTAGGGAGAAAGATAAGGGAATCTACTCAGACTTCATGAGAATGATACAACAAAACACAAATTTCATATATAAAAGAAAGTTCATACAACAATAATAAATAAACAACACTTATCTGAATTTTTTTCTCAAAGCAAATCCTTTGTAGCCTCTCTTAGGAAATGTAGGAAGAAGAAATCTCTCAGTTCTCTTCATGTACAACAATTCTTAGAGAAGAATTCACACTTAAACTCACCATATAAACTTAAAACTATAAAAATAATAACTAACTAATGGTGTGGAATGACGTGGAATGTAGGTGTGTGAAGAGGAAAATTGAAATGAGTGGAGGAATTTGAAATGGTGTGAAAGGGGGGTTTCTGATAAAATTTTGGCCCTAAATAGAGCCTAGGTTAGTTCTCCAATAGGTGTATCAAAAAACTTCAAAAAGCGTCCAAATTCATTGAATTTTATAAAAACAAGGATTCCACAAACTTTGGCGTCGTCGGCACTAGAGGCCCGTAATTAAATCCCAAGTCTTTGTCAAATGGCACCATCGACGCCCAGTTTGGCGCTGTCAGCGCTGAACAAATTTTTAACTTCTCCATTTTTGCTCCAAATTCAATCCTTTGCTTCCTTTTTGCTCTAAGTTCTAAAAAACAACAACCTACAATAAAACATAGAAAATACCTTCCATTAAAGTGCAATATCACCAAAAATGAGTATAAAATATGGGTCTAAAAATGCATATATTTTTTGTGTATCAGCCCCTGCTACCACTACATGGTTAACATAATAAGGAATAGTATATAATTGAAGAAAATTTAAATAAATTGTAGGAAAGTCAATAGGAGCATCCAGCATTAAAAAAGTAAGAAAACGAGTTGTAGCAAAATATCAGGAAGTAAAAGAAAACCCGTAGTCACATATAGAAGATCAGGATTAAAGCTAAGACATTGGTAAAGGTAGGGACTCAGAGCTGAATTGTATGTTCCCCGACCATAAATGAGAGCTACCAACCTGATCATCTATAGAGGGTAGTCATAGCCTCAATCCAAGTGATCAACTGCAGACCTTTATAAGTTTTCATTTAAATTTTAATTTTTATGCATATAAACTTTACTTTATATTGAAAAAGAGATTTTGTTGCAAAGGGTATTTTTATTTAAAACATTTTGTAGAGTGGTGCAGTCTACATGTTAATTAATTTAATTGAACCAGGACTACAAACATCCTAAGAACATCGGAGGAAATAATCTTCTTAAGAGTCATCAAATAGTATCATCAGTCCTTATCCTCTCCTTTTATTAAAGGTCCTTAAGGTAGAAGATACTACTCTAAATCCCATGTTGTATCCCTTATTTTAGCACACATTAGCATTAACTTCATTGCCCAAGCCACCTAGACCTTAGACATACACAAGCCAGGTAATTAACCTAACCACCTAGACCTCAGACTTACACAAGCCTGATGATTTGCTCACAAGGATTTAAATACCATAGAGAAGACTTAAATCCTTGAGCATTGGGTTAATTAATATAGGATAAGTTACGATAGAAATTTCTTTTGTTTAGCTGAATTATCGGGCCCAGAGACATAACTTGGTGGGTCTCTAAAAGTTTTATTGGATGATTTCTGGAATAAAGTATAATTAGTTCAATTGTCCTTCTAAATATCCAACAGGTAATAAAAGTGTTTAGGTAACAATCCCTAGCAACTTTTAGAACCCGTTGAAACATTTCGGTTCATTTGAACTTATTATATTGTTCAATTATTACACCCTGTGCTCAATGAACATTATTATTTTAATTATCCCATGAGTGGGGTGCTTAGACAATCACTTGATTTCTTATTTAAGTGTTATGTAAGAGGATGCCCCTAAGGACAAACTCAAGTCAGTAAGTATCTTATGCCCATGATAAAAATTGGGCTCGTAGTATTTAAAGGTATTCATTAAGTAATCATGTTTTTCCATTCTAAACATCATTAAACAAGTTTAAATATCAAGCCTAGATCACTACTAAGCCCTTAAATCACATCTTTGGGTTAAATTTATAATAATTGAAATGTTAAATTAAATGAAATTCAATTCTCATTAAAGGCTCACAATTATCATTTCATCGCCAATTAGGGGCTCCAAATGAGTAAGTTATTATATTCCTAGCTTAAGCCCACTACCTTCTTATCATCCAATTAAGCTAGCTTCTAAACCTAATAATTTACAAAATTACATTTTTACCCTTTTTTATGAAGGTGATAAGTTAGTTTCTACCTATTAACCCATTATGTTTCAAACATCCAAAAGAGTTTATTATGATCAAAATTACCAATATACCATTTCACTTAACCTAAACTTTAATTATGACATTAAAATCTCAAAATTATCATTTTTCCCAGAAGGCTCCCAACTTCATAACTCATCAAATACAACTCAAATGACTTTGAAATTTATACGACTCGTGGGTAAATTAAAATATGAGAGGTAAAATTATAATTTTATGATTTTTATTTAATTTCAATAATTATTTTTACTCAAAAATAGGAATTTTCCATGTTAATGTTGTTAATTAATCAAAGAAAAGTTTCTATTCATGGGAAAAATTTATGGAGGTTTACCTAGGTCAAAGGAGCACTTAGAGTGAATTTCAAGTTTTTTTGAATTACATTTTAATTATTTGATTTTAGTGATTAATTAAAAGGAAAAAAAATTTAATTTCAAAAATTATTTTTTATATTTTTATTAAATCTCTCTAAATCTATGGAACTAAGAGAAATAAACTTTTCATTTTTGCAATTTTTATTTTTTGGTTATAATTATTTTAATAAGAAAATGAAGGAAAATACATTTTTAGCATTGAAAAATACATAACTACAATAGAAAATTTGGGGAAAATGTTTTAAAGGGACCCAAGTGATCAGGGAATAATTAGAAACACATTGGCACATTTTCATATTTTTAAAATTTTTAAATATTTTTAATTATTTTTTACTTTAAAAAGCACCTAAAAAATGAACTCTTTATTTTAACATAAATTTCATTTTTCTTATGAGCTCTTGACCATAAGAAATACTTAAAACCACTTTTCATAATTTTCATAACTATATTTTAGTTATTATAATTATTTTAATGTAAAACTCCTATTTTACTTGAAAAATAGACTTTAATATTAAATATAGTTGAAATGGTTTTCAAATCTTTGCAGAGAGTTAAAGTGGTCATTATTTGCAGTGTGAAACCTTTTTTGTATTTTTGTATTTATATTTTATTTATTTAATTTTTTAATGAGTTTTTATGATTTAATTAACTATTATAATTGACATAAATATCTAAAGCTATTTTAAATTTTTCTTAGAGTCCTCTGACTACCACGAACGTGCTAAGTCCAATATTTTTTTATTTATATTTTAATTTTTATAATTATTTTAAGCAAAAATGGGCAACTATACTTTAAAATTAGGATTTTAGGGCTAGAAGTGTTCTCTAACTTTAGAAAAATCAAAGAACATCTCAAACCACACGCAAAATAAGCCCTCCAAATTTCAAGCCAAGATGTTTAACATTTAATTAAATAAAATTAAAATACTCTATGGAGTATTTAATTAATTAAAAATCATATATACGACAAATAATTTTATTTTTTGTCCATAATATTTTCCTCTATTCACTGAGCAACAAAGAATTTTTAATTAATTTTTATGATTTTTCTACATCAAGTTATGAATTTTTAAAATTTTTGTATTTAAATAAATGAAAATGCCATATTTTTCTACTTATCCACGCGGCGCCACTCAATCGTAAGACGATTGTGAAAGCACATGCAGGGCACTCCCATTCGACGTTGCCTTCCACGTCAACTGCCATGTGGCTCGTGCTTTATGTACTAATTGCTCTTCTGATTTCTTCTCCACAGTCCAATCAATACATGTGTGAATGGACGTCATCCATTCATCATCATCATATGTTTTAAATCAAGAACGGTCCAACTTCTAGGTCCAAGATCTCACTCGATACTCAACCAAAAAAAAGTGGGGTTTGTTCTTATAGCTTCATCTAGTTAAGGCAAACCTATATATATGGTCACATACGTATGAAATACAAGTTTACTTCACAATTATTGAAACCAGGCCCAAAATTAGGGATTTTAAAATTTACCTTTGCTCAAGAGGTTAGGCCTTGATTGGGTTCTTGTGGAAGCTTCCTTGTAGTCTAAAAAACCTCCTCAAAGTGTCACCTTGCTTCGGTATAAGATCTGAGTAGGATTTCAACCAATAGGCGATGCTGCTTTGGTCTAGAAGTGGGTTAGGGGGGCTCAATAGATTGGGCATTCAGTGGGAAACTTCCTTATTTGGTCCGAGTAAACTTAAGGTGGTTTAATATGATGTTTGGTAGAGTTTTATTGAGTGGCAGAAAACCCTTTCAATTTTGAGCTTAAAATTCTAGAGAGATGGTAGCTATGGGTGGTTGAAGACAGCGGGATTGAAATCAGCGAGGCTTGGAGAGGCTTTGGTGAGAATTTTCTAGTATCCATAGGGAATTGGCACTTCTTTCAGTTTTCTGTAAGATGGGTCTTATTTATAGACCAGGCTATGAGTACCAACAGGGCAAGCCAAAGTGGCCAAAGTGTAGCTTAAGTGGAGAGGAATTCGATGCAAGTGACCAATGAAGGGTTGACACACTAGATGGGTGTAGATTAGGTTTTGTCCACGAGGGAAGCTTCTTGGTTTTGTGTTTTTTGACCACTAAGCTGGCCAGCCAGCATATGGGAGGTGGATAACTTGCTCAATGTACTCATACAGAGGTTTAATGGTGATCAAATCAAGATGGAGGTTTAATCATGTGATGACAAGTTTAGGTCACTTTTCCAAGTGTGGGAAGAGATCTCCCAAATTAAGCGACCCTTGGTCCATGAGACCTCTAGGGTGTGCTAAAAGGATCTTTGTTGATCTCTACAGTTCGAATGGCAACAGTGGTGGTCAAAGTTGAGCTACACCAAGTGGCTCCAAGTGGGTTTAGGATGTGGGTTCAAAATCTGGGATTTGTCTTGGACTTGGATTTAGGCTTGGCTATAGTTTAGATTAGGCTCAACTGATTGGCTAATTTTGTGTAGGAGATTTTCACAAGGCCATGGGAAGCCAATTGGGTGGAAATTGAGAGGCTATGGGGTTCAATTTGGTGAGATTTGTATTTTTGGGCAAAATAGAGGATTTTGGTTTGAATTGAATTTGGGCTAGGTTTAAGCTTGGTTCAAGGCCAATTAAGGGCTCAATTTGGTCTATAGGAATGTTATGTAGAGTTTAGGAAGTGAATTTGGTGGAATTGAATCGGTTAGGGGGTTCAATTTGGTGAAATTTTGAAATCAGGCCAATTTGGGGCATTTGAATTAGGCTTGGGATTTGGACATGAAATTGGATTCAATTGTGCTAGAATTTAGTTTTAATTGGGTTTAGACTTGATGAAATTTGATTTGGATTTAAAATTGGGAAATTTTAAAGTTAATTTGGTGGAAATTGGGGGCAATTTGGAGACTTTAAGTATTCTGGGGTAAATTTGGGATTTTGGCCAAAATTTATCAAATTGGTTAAATTGAGCCAAATGGGTGCTTAGGATTGGTATCATAGATTTTAAAAATGATTTGGGAGGTTTTGGAAATTTTTAGGCCATGAGGGGCATATTGATAATTTTGGAAATTTTGGGGATTGGTCCCGATTCTCTTTATATATGTTAATGTGATAAATGCAGTTATATTGTTAATTTTCTTTAGTTATAATTCTTACTTTGCAATGGTGCCAAAAACTTGATGCCGAGCAATATCTAGGCACAAACTTGACTTTAAAGCAAATAAGAATGCTATTATTATATTTAATATGACATATTATGTAAAAATATGTATCGTTATCAAGTAATATAGGACTTTTTTGATTAAGCCCCGACTATCGAACCCACAGGGAAAATCATAATATGCAACAACAAAACCTAAGAATTTAGATTAAAAATTCTACTTAGCAAAATATTCTTACTTATACTCTAGATGCTTTAATAGGAATGAAAGTTAGATTCTTCTGTAAATTTAGATAATTTAAAATAATGTAAGCAACTAACTAACTTAATTAAATATTTACAAGATGAAGGAAATATAAATAAAATATCTTTTGCCTTATCATGAATCAGTAACAAGTATAGGAATTATGTTGTAGAAGTATTCAAGTTGTGTATTGCCAAAGAGGAGCAATTATATTCTTTAACCTTACTATGGATGCTATAAAAAATATTGGTTAATTTACAGTTTGAATAGCCTTGAAGATGGGTTAGGTAAAGAAGATACTAGTTCTCACCCTAGATTTCCCTCTTCTCCCTCCACCTGAGGGCTAACATCTTATATTAAAATCTAAAACTATAAATCAAATTGGTTGCTTTAGCCTGTCACTCTAGTGTCCTCTAGTTCTACTCCCTTCAATTTTTATTTCCTTCTTTATGTGCACTCAACCCTATGAACTACATTCTCATCCATGAAATCAAATGTGATTCTTACCATTTGTTGACTAAGACAATACCATCTCGGATCTTACATGTTCTCACAAAAGGTATTAACATCTTAATTGGCTAAATTAAGAAGTAAATGAAGTACAAAGTTTAAAATCATCACTTCTTCCAACATTAAATACTAATAGTTCACACAACTTCCATCCAACACTTAATCACTTATCATTTTAAGGAAAAAGATAAAGAAAACTACTTAGAATTCATGGAGAAAACACATCCACACTTAAGTTTGAAAGTAGAAATAATGCACCTAAACAAGAAGTCTAAATTAAATTCAAATGTAGTCACAAAGATTAAAAAGTATCTTAAATCTTCTGACCAAAATCTTGAAGTTCCTTTGAATCTCTTCCTTCAATTACAACACAAACTAAAACTTAAAATAAAAAGATAAGTGGCGATGGTGGCGCCGTGCAGTGGTTGGCTCTAGATGGATCTCTTTTCTCTCTTCAATCCAAGTTTTCTTTTTTAAATTTCCAAAAGGTGCCTTGGTGTATCTTCAAAATGTGTCCTCATTCAGTGAATCTTCTAGAAGTTGCCTCCTTTCAAAAGCCAATTGAATGAATTTTCATGTCCATTAACTAATTCCCACATTTTCAAACACCTCTTTATTATTTTGTCCAAATTCTTTAAATCATTAAGTAACTACTTCTGGAGCTTAAGTGCGAGGTACTTGGCACTTTGGTGCGGCTCTCAGTTAATTTTCACAACTTCTTCATTTTTGCTCCATATTTGATCCCTTTTCACTCCTTTCACCATTTTTCATCCATTTTATTGTACCTAAAAGAAAAACACACAAATACCTTTCATTAAAATACAATATATAAAAAAATATATAAAAATGTGTACAAAAAGATTATATATTTTAGGTGCATCTAAATCTCCGAAACTTAAAATGTTACTTGTTCTCAAGCACTCTAATCCTTTAAAACTAATATAAGTAGATTATGTAAATGAGTTTCTTCAGGATATTCTAAAATTTTGATGTAGATATATAGTATTCCAATTTATAAAAAAACATTAGGTTATTAGACCAACTTAGAGTCTTAAAATTTTTAATGTAAAGAAGTATGAAAAATATGAGTTCCTATTGACACGCCTAAAAATTACCTACATTTTCATATATATATTATGCTAAATTTTAATGATATTACACTTGAAATGAATGTATTTTGCATATTTTTTGTTTCAGGTAGAAGAAATGGACTTTTGGAGAAAATGAAATAAAAAAGGTGTAATTTGGAGTAAAAGAAAGCAAGAAAGAAAATTCTGACTTGACATATTTTGATATGTCTTTTCATTATTAATTTACTTTACATTTCTCACATATTTTCAAATGAAATTACACTTTAAATAAAGGTTGTTTTTATGTTTATTTTGTAAGTTTATCTGTTAGGAGCGAAGCACAACTGAAACGGGCAAAACAGAGCTAAAACGGAGCCAAACAGAGCACAATGATGGAGTTACAACATAGTAGCGATTGATGCACCAAACTAGTGCCAAAGGAACCAAAACCCAAAGAACTAGTGCCAGAGGCTCCAGAACTGGTGCCATAAGCACTAAAGATGATATAAGATGGAGTAAGCTGGTTCGTAAGGAATTTTGAGCGGATTTTGAAGGCTCCAAATGTTTTAAATGCCCCATAGAGAGATTCAATTAATCTAAATGCTTTAGAAGGCTCTTTAATGAGGGGATGTGTCTCTTGAATCAATGTACATATCTTTTGAAATTCAAACAGTTTGACTTTTGGAGAGAATTTTGAAGGGAATTTTGAATTCTTTTTGGAGGGAGGCAGCCTCTAATAAAAGGGAGGAAAGTCTAGGGATAAAAAGTATGTGTATGCATATGTGGTGTGAGAATGAGAGGAAGGCTTTTGAGAAGAGATGATTTTCTTCTATTTTTGTAAGAGGAGAGGGAAGGTGAGAGGTTTCTTCTTCATTACATTTCCAGGAGAGAATTGAGTGTGACTGTAAAATAGAGAAAATGTTTAAAGGGAACTTCTAGGAATTTCCTCATGAAAGTGTGTGAGATAAATTTTATTCTTTTCTTTCTTTATTTTGTAAACTTATTTTATATATGAAATCCATGTTTTGTCGTATCCTTTTCATGAATTCTGAGTAGTCTTCTTTATCATTCACCCTACAATGAGATTTGGTTTTGTGGAAAATTGATTTGGTTTTATAAAGTTTTAAATGGCAATAATTTGTGATGATTTGAACTCTGATCTTCATTTACTTTTTGATTTGGCCAATTGAAATGTTTAAATTTTTGGAGAAACATATGATCTGAAAGGGCTATGATTTCTATAATATGGTGAGAGTCACATTCGATTCCATGGGAGAGGATGTCATCCGTGGGGTTGAGTACAAATAAATAGGGAACTATACTTTGTTGGATGTAGAATTGAAGATGTTAAGGTTACAATTAAAATACCTAATTTGGTCTAGTTGATTGGAACTAATTCGAGATTGTTAGCCCTCAGGTGAGGGAGTAGTGAAAGCTCTGGATTGACAGCCAGTATCCTCCTAGCCTAACCACAGAATTAGAGACCAAAATCTCGATTAGTCAATGTTATTTATGCACTTAAAAGAAGGTAAATAATAGGATTGCTCCTATTTTGCACTATATATATATATATATATTAAAAAGATTTTAATTTCTTCACAATTTATACACTCATTGTAAAGGGGAAGGAGGCTTTCTTAATTTTAAACTCTTCATCACAAAAATTTGTTTAGTTTTAGTATATTTAACTTTGAAGTTTATAAATTAGTTTATTAAACTTAGTTCTTTTATTTACATTTATGTTAGTATTCATTGAACCCATTTTAACTTGTATATCTACTTTAATTTTTATAGTTTGAATATTGTGATTTTTGTTATTATCATAATAATTTTCATCTTCCAAACTAAGACTTGATAGTAGTAGACTAGAATTAGCCTAAAGTATTTCTTACTATGCTTCTCTGTGGGATCGATACTGAGGTTTTTAAAAGAAATCTCTATATTACTTGAAGCGATACGTGCACTTTCGTAGAACCACTAGTGTGCCAACTATTTTATATATTTTATAACATTTTGATTTTGCACATTAACTACTTAATATAAATTAAGTTAAGTTTTTGGCTATTTTTTTGAAAGCTAAATTACTATGTAATTTTGGAACGGGTCAAGTTTTTGGCATTGTTTCTGTGGATAAAAATTATCATAAAACACACACAAAAATAGTACACACCAGAGGCACATCACCTATCTAGTTCAGAAATATTATAAATTCTCCAAATATAGAGTTTAGGCATTTTATCTTCTCAACTTAATAGATTTTATTAAGAATAATTATACTTACTATATTATATCCTTAAGCTTAAGAGTTTCACAAGTCTTATACTTTAAAAAGATCACATGTGGAACTAATTTTTGATTAGACACTAATCCTCAAGCTTCTCCTCTCTTTTTCATTTTTTTAATTTTTTTTAAATTTTTATGGAGATAATTACTATATCTCGATTGGTCGTTAATGATTTTGATTCCACTCCACCTTTCCTAAAGCAAAGTTCTGATATAAATCTTTTACTTACAAATATAAAACTAGTTTTGAAAATTATTTTTAATAAATGAGATTTAAACATTGAAAATAAAATTCTAACCCTTCTAAGTTTTTAAAAAATACAATTTCTCCTGCTAAAGATAGTTACAAAATTCTTATCATTTCCACATCAAAAATTTGTTAACTTAACGTTTTTCTTCATTACTATAAGTTTTAACTAAATTCTCTTACCCATTTCTATAATCAAAATTTTACTTCTGTAATACAACTTCATATACATAATCATTTTTTTTTCAAATCAAAATCAAATTTATTTGAAGTACACTTGAAAAAAAAATAAACTTCAAGTTTTTAGAAAATTTTTCATCCCCCCCCATCTAAACTTAAATTTTTAATAAGATAAAACATTGCAGCATCATATAGATATAAGCAAGTATGAAAACTAAAAATAACATGCTTGCAGGAATTTTTCCATCCTAAATATACAAGAACAACAATTAAAAAAAGGAGTAAAAAAATGAATTAATCAAATTTTACGTTAACTTAACATATAGAGATTCATTAGACTTCTTTGCAGTGGAGGATAAAAAAAAGGCAAAAAAATACACTAACAAACATTCACAACTCAACATAAAGAAAATACTTGGTAGTAAATTGAAAATTTAAAACATAAAGTTTTTAAGTGAAAGTTAGTAATATTCTAAACTTTCATAAGATTCAGGATTAAGTTCAGCACATACTAACTAAAAACACTAAACAACATAGTTAACACATTTATTACCACAAAAAAAAAATAACTACTCACAAAAATATAAATATATCACAACATTATCTGACAAAACAAAATACAAACAAAACTAACAGTCTCAACAAGTATACTCAAAGCACAAAAACTGTACAATATAATTGTACAACAAAAAGTTCACAACAATACATAAAAATAAACTATAGAACTCAGTCTAATCATCCTCCTCCTCATCAACATCACTATCGTCACTATGTCAAGCAACTAAAGGCTCATATGATGGATTATTTGGATATTGAGGGAAAACTACACTTTGGTCACCTCTCATGAGGTTTCCCAAAAATGAGTGGAGTTTCTCCTCATAATCACTATGTCTCCTCATATATTTATTTATATAATCCACAAAATTTTCTAAATTCTACACCTTATCAGCGGTATAGTTGATGTTGTCCAATATCCTTTGCAATAACTGTGACTGTGAATCAGATCTAGAAGTTTGGCGTTGTGATGTCGAAGCACGTGAAGTAGAAGCTCGAGATGTATAGGCACGAGAACTGCTAGAAAATTCACCTCTCCAAACAAAAATTGAATGATGTGGTTTTTTGGTAATAGTATCATAAATCAGAGCTCCAATATCAATGGGTTTGAACTGCTGAATGCAATAGTTCAAGGTTGCTCTATCTCAGGTCACTTCACTGAGGTGGTTTGTTGGCAGCAGACGAGCAAGAATAAAGTACTGCCACGCCTTCGCTGTGGCATCCAAATTTGATGAGGGGAATTTGACTCTTCTTTCAACAGTAATCTTCCACAATCCTCTTCCACTAGTCAACAATGCTATAATCTCAGGGAACTCCTCCTAATTCAGACTATAGTTTGAATTAAAAACATAATGTACTCGGGAGCAACTGATAGAATATATTTATTACCTCGAGGGAGAAAGGTACTTGTCTTTCTCTAATCATGAATCCATCTTCTTCAGCTTAAGGGAGATTCACATAGAACTCCCGAACAATAGAAATAACGACCACAGAAGAAAAAAACAAAAATGCTCCCATTGTAATAAACTTTTCTACTGCTCTACTAGGACTCCTAAAACTTCACTCAGGGATCAATTTCCTTGATTACAATGCATCACTATATCGATCCTAAGCTCTCAAACTAACTAACATGTTTGAATCAAAATGAGCTTTTCCTTTGCGCCTCTTCATTATTGGGGCCATTTCTAAAAATCATACAAAATGCACAATCAATCCAAATTCAACTTTAAATCATTAAACTAAACTTGCAAGATTTTAAACTATCAATTCTATGTATTTTCCATTGATTTTTCTCAATTGTCACCATGAATAGTGATTTTTGATCAAATTCATAATGTGTTCAAAATACATGATGAAAATAAAAAAAATTTACATATAAGTGAAGCTCTACCTCAAGAAGATCAAATATAACAAATTTTGCTTGAAACCACTAAGAAATCTTCACTTAAGATTATACCCTAGCTCCCAAACTTGCAAAAATTGAAGGTATGAGATGATGTTGGGGGAAAAAAAGGAGTTTTTTTTTCCTAAAGCTCACTTTAAACCGTTCGTGAACCTGTTTACGTGAACCAACACTTAAGCACAAATGGTTCTGCGCTTTGGCACCAATCTCTCGGGTTAGCTTGCGCTTAAGTGCGGTGTCTTGGTGCTTAGGCGCCAATGCACAAATTTTGATATTTTAGGGTTTATGTAACATGAACTTCTAGCCTAAGTCAACCACTCTTAATTGGTCTTATAAAACTTTAATAACTATTTTCTTCCCTTTCAACGCTCCTGTTCCTCAAGAATCACCAAGCTTAACTAAATCGATTTAAACAAAAAATAATACCAAATTTTACACAAACAAACACTTATTTTAATTTTTAAAACAATTACAAATATTTTTAAATCATCAATTCTCAATCTAAAGAGTCTTGGATGAGATAGTTCCTAAACATAAACACTAAACAAAGTTAACATTCAAAACACAAAACAAACATAACACTAACAATAAAAAACTTAACATAAACAAACACTAAATAAGGAAATAAATTCCACTCTCCTTCCGATGGAACGAATCTTGGCCTATCATTAGACTATTCTTAGGCATTTGGACTATAAATCTGATGGAATGGATGGTGGTGAAAAACTTTGGTTGAGTCTTCTTAAATCTGTTTATTTTTCAAATACGTAGCCATGTCCGCTTCTTCTACAAAACTAGTATGGCTAAATTGCATCTTCAGTTGCCATCCCATATGGTCCAGATGTGCGTTAACTTCCATCATTTTTGCTTCACATGAAGCCACGCTAGCATTAATTTTAGTGATTTCTCCGATGTCCCTTAAATACAAACGGCTAAGAAACTATTGTATAACTCTTGCACACTCTATCTAATGAATTTCTTCTTCAAAACTTTGTCCTTCTTCTTTAAATCACTCTCCCAAGATGATATCTTTCCAAGAACACTCGCTCTTCACTTAGAATTTAGGGTTAAATTTGAAGTGTGGTGCATACCTTTCTATTTATAGGCTCTAGATCATACCTAAAACTTTTAGACACGTTCTCAGACCATGATTCCATGTTTAAACCCACTAAATCATGTTTAAAACTTTTAGAAACATAATTTATCATGTTTAGTAAACTGCCGCGCTTAAGCGCTAGTGATTAATTTAGAACATGTCAGTTTAACGTCCAAAAACTCATTCTAACATGTCTATGTCATCTTTTAAGATCTTATAATAACATACTCAAAATACTACCAAAAGTTTCTAAATTAAACACAATAACATACCACTCAAAACAAACACACAGATAAGTATTGGTTGCCTCCCATAAAGTGCTTAGTTTAACGTCTTCAGTTGGACATAACCACAGCTTATTCTAGTTGACCCAACTGCATAAGATCATTCAATTTTAGTTGATCGCCTAAAAAGTAGGGTTTCAGCCTATGACCATTCACTTTGAATATTTTATCAATTTTAAGATCTTTAATATCCACAGCTCCACAAGTATAAACTTTTATCACAAAAAATGAGCCCATCCACCTGGACTTAAGTTTGACTGGAAATAATTTTAACCTTGCATTATATAGCAGAACTTGTTGCCCCGGTTCAAAATTTTTAGTAAGAATCCTCTGATCATGTCACATCTTCATCTTTTGTTTATAAATCTTAGCACTTTCATAAAGTTCATTCTTTAACTCTTCAATTTCATTTAATTGCAATAGTATTTTCTCATCAGCATCCTTTAAATTATAATTAAATTCTTCAAAAACCCAATAAGCTTTATGCTCAAGTTAAACTAGTAAATGATAAGCTTCCTAAATATTAGCTGTATGAGGACATTCTTATAGGAGTTCTATATAAATTCCTATAAGCCCACAAAGCATAGTCAGGTTTGACTGACCAATCTGTTTTAGTTGGATACATAGATTTTTATAATATACTTTTAATTTCATGATTGGATAATTCAACCAAACCACTTATCTGAGGATGAAATGCAGTAGCAATTCAATGGTTGATATGATATTTCTTTAATATATTCTCCATCATTACATTTCTAAAATGACTTCCCCTATCAGTTATGATCACTCTCGACATCCGAAATCTGCAAAATATGTTCATTCTTAAAAATTTTGCAACACTTTGAGCATCACATCAAGGTAAAGCAACAACTTCTATCCATTTGGATACATAGTCTACCTCTAACAATAAATATAAATTTTTGAAAGATGGTATAAATGGTCCCATGAAATCTAATCCCCAAACATCAAATATCTCAACTTTTAACACATAATTGAGGGGCATCTCATTTCTCCTACTTGACATTAATCACAAGTTTTGATATAAGTGTTAAGATCACTAAAGATTGTAGACCAATAAAATCCAGATTGTAAAATTTTGTATGTTGTTTTATCAACACCAACCAAAATGTCCCCCAAAGAAATGTCCCCCAAAGTCAGAATTATGACATTCTTGGATAATTTCATAAGTTTCTTTTAAAGACACACATCTTGGAATAATAAGATACTTTTCGTATTTATATAAAAATGAGTCATCCCAAAAATAAGTCATTGCTTCAGATAAAAATTTCCTCTTCCTATTGTTATTTCATTCCATAGGGTATAATATCACTAACAATGAAGTTCACAATGTCAGCATACCATGAAACACACCATTCATTAACTCTGAATAATTCTTCATCTAGAAAATATTCATTAATTTCTTTTTCAAAATAGAGAGGTTTCTCTAATTCAAGCCTGGACAGATGATCAACAATTTAATTCACAACTCCCTTTTTATCTACTATTTCAAAGTCAAATTCTTGCAAAAGACGAATCCATCTTATAAGTCTTGGTTTTGCATCCTTCTTTTTCATTAAATACTTAATAACAGAATGATCAGTATGCACAACACATTTAGTTCCATTTAAGTATGATCTAAAATTATGAAAAGAATATACTACTATTAATAACTCTTTCTCAGTTGTATTATAATTAATTTTAGCTTCATTAAGAGTTCTACTAGCGTAATTGATTACTTTGAAAATCTTTTCATGTTTTTGTCCTGAAACAACTCCAATAGTAAAATCACTTGCATGACACATCAGTTCAAAAGATTTTTCCCAATCTGGCAAAACAATAAATGGTGCAGTGACTAATTTTTCTTTTAATAACTCAAAAACTTTTAGGTGCTCCTTATTAACATTAAAAATTACATCTTTTTCAAGTAAATGGCATAGAGGCTTAGCAATTCCTTAAAAGTCATTAATATACTGCCTGTAGAATCTAGCATGTCCTAAAAAACTCATAATTTCCCTCACACTTGTTGGGTAAGATAATTAACGATCACTTGAATTTTTTGTGGGATCTACTTCCATATAATTTTCAGAAATCTGATGTCCTAAAACAATTCCTTCTGCTACCATTAATTGACATTTTTCCTCATTAAGGACCAAATTTTTTTCTTCACGGTGCTTAAGAACTTTTGATAAATGTTCTAAACATGATTCAAATGAAGTTTGAAACATTAAAAAATCATCCATAAAAACTTCATTTCCTTTTTTGATGAAATCACAGAAAATAACTATCATACATATTTGAAATGTAGTAGGAAAATTACATAAACTAAAGGGCATTTTTTTAAAAGCAAATATAACATAAGGACTGGTAAAAGTTGTTTTCTCTTGATCCTTAGGAGTTATTTGTATTTGGTGATAACCAATATATCCATCCAAAAAACAAAAGTATTTATGCCCAGTTAGTCTATCCAACATTTGATCTAGAAAGGGTAGTGGAAAATGATTTTTTCTAGTGGCAAAATTTAATTTTCTATAATCAATGCATATTCGCCAGCCTGTGGCTTGTCTTGTTGGTACTAACTCATTATGTTCATTCAAAGTCACAGTCATTCCTCCTTTCTTAGGAACGTAGTGAATTGGACTAACCCATGAACTATCTAAAATAGGGTAAATAATTCCAACATGTAACCACTTTAAAATCTCTTTTTTATCAACTTCTTTCATAATAAGATTTAATCTCCTTTGAGGATCAGCCCTGGGTTTGCAGTTCTCTTCCATATGAATTTTATGCATACAAATTGAAGGAATGATTCATTTTATATTAGTAATTCACCATACAAAGTTTTAATTATAACTCTTCAAAGTTCTCATTAAACTCATTTCTTCTTCTGTACTTAATTTTGAGGAAATTATAATAGGTAATGTTGAGGATTTACCTAAAAAAGGCATACTTTAAATGTTAAGGAAGTAATTTTAACTTAAGCTCAGGAGGTCTTTCAATTGATGGACAAAAAGATTTACCTTTTTTCAATCGTGTCCAAAACTTCAAAACTTTCTCAAACATAATTGGAATCTTGCATGTAAAAATCTTCAAATTGATATTATTTCTCTTCTTGCTCGTGTTTCAACTCTTTCATTTCAGATTTCTCTTCATAAGTTGTTTTTAAATGAAATTCAGTTAGATATCTTATCACATCCATTCTATAGTATTCATTATCTTTACCTTTTTCATGATATTTCATTGATTTAGAAATATTAAATGTAATTGTCTGATCATTGACGTGCAAAGTTAATTCCCATTTATGCACATCTATCATTGCTCTTCTTTCGGCTAGGAAAGGTGTCCCCAAAATGATAGGTATCTTCTTATCTTCCTCCATATCTAGCACAATGAAATGAACATGAAAGATAAATTGATCCACTTTCACTAAGACATCTTCTATAACTCCTTCAGGACATGTTATTAAATGATCTGCTAATTGCAGAGTTATAGTAGTAGGGGATATTTCTTCTAATCTCAACCTTTTAAATATTGATAATGGCATAAGTTTAATGCTTGCACCTAAATCCCATAAAGCTTTCCTATAAAATTTATCTCCTATTGCACATAGAATCGTGAAGCTATCGGGATCTTTAAACTTCTTAGAAAACTTTTTTTTAATTATAGCATTGCACTCCTCACTAAGTGAAACAGTCTTATTATCTTTAAACTTCCTTTTCCTATTAAGAACATCCTTCATAAACTTCACGTAACTTGGGATTTGTTCTAAGACATCAGCACATGGAATATTAATTGTAGGCCTCTTAAAAATTTCCATAAATTTTGAAAATTGTTTATACAACTTGTGTTGATGGAGACTCTTAGGAAATGGAGGTGGTGGTTTTTTCAAGTCAACTTTAAGTGGAGAAATAAGTCTCTCTAAACCTTTCGGAGTGTCCTCTTTTGGCTCTTCAATTTCATTTCTCTTTACTTAAGTCTCTTTTTGATCTCTACCTTCCAATTCTCTTTTGCTTCTAAGTTTAATAGCTTTTACTTGCTCTTTATTCTAGCCTTTTGGATTTACTTCATTATTACTAGGAAGTGTTCGTTGGGATCTATTACGTAATGAATTTGCTATTTATCCAAATTTATTCTCAATATTTCTAATTGTAGCTTCTTGACTTTGTAACTGATTTTTCATTTGTATCACCATTTCTTCTATAGACAACTTTTTCTCCTTGAATTGTGGATTACTTTTAAATCTAGAGGATAAGTAGGCATTTAATTTCTATCCCTTGGTTGTACCAGTTTCCCAGTAGGTTTACTCGGTTGTTTCCCATTGCTAATTATTACCACCCGAAGTATTATTCCAGTGAAAGTTGGGATGGTTATTCTATCCTGGGTTATAATAGTTAGAAAATGGGTTATTCTACGTGTTGTTTCTGGTATTCAAAGTTTATAATGATGCTTTAGAATCTATCATTTGGCATAATGAATTTTCTTTAATCATTGCAATTGATTGAGAAAAAATCACTCCAAATTGGTCTAACTTCCTTGAAATTGCAACAACTTGATTTGCTAAAATTACAAAAGCATTAGATTCATGAATATTGGCTACTTTCTTAGGATTTACCCTTTCAGAAGGCCATTAAAAATTATTAGAAGCTATCTCTTCAATTGAAGCATAAGCATCATGAAATGGTTTTGACATCAATGAACCACTAGCAGCGGCATCGATAATAGATCTAAGAGATCCAGCTAATTCATTGTTAAAAAGTTTAAATTTTTAACTAATCTGGTATAGCATGGTGTGGACACTTTCTTAGTAGTTCTTTAAATTCTTCCCACGCTTCATAAATAGATTCCCCTTCAAAGTGACAAAAATATGTAATATCATTTATAAACTTCACAATTCTTTATGGTGAAAAATATTTAGCAAGGAATTTCCTTGCTAAATCACCCCAAGTTCTGATAGATCTAGTTGCAAAAGAATGTAACCATATCTTAACCTTATTACTTAGTGAGAAAAAAAAAGTCTAAGCCTTATAGCATCATCTGTTACACCATAATATTTAAATGTAGCACACAATTCTAGAAAATTGGCAAGATGTAAATTTGGATCTTTAGTTGGTGCTCCCCCGAACTGATTATTCGATATAATTTGGATAATAGAAAAGTTAAGTTTAAATGAATTAGTCACTACAGCGAGTTTTTGAATACTACAATAAAGTTCATCCACTGTAGGGTTTGCATAATCTCTTAAAGATCTAAACTCTTGATTAACTTCAGCATTCTAATTATTTTTGTTTGCCATTTCAAGAATGTTTTAATTTTTCTCATTAATTTTTAATTTTTTAATTTTTCTAATAATTCTCTCTAATTCAAAATTTTAGGGCACAAATCCTGTGGCACCTGAACTACGCATAGATAAATACAAAACACATAAAATAAAAACACACAAATAAGAACTTTATATAAAAACAACACTACAATATTCCTATAATAAATCTAAAAATTTAAATAAGATTTCATAAAAATAGAAATTTGCTTTCTAAAAATCTCTTTAGAATTTTTTTAGTTTTCTCCCCTGCAATGACGCCAAAAACTTGATCTCGATTCTCTTTATATATGTTGATTTGATGTATGCGATTATATTCTTAATTTTTCTTAGTTATAATTCTTACTTTGCAACGACACCAAAAACTTAATCCTGAGCAACAACTACGCAAAAACTAGATTTTGAAGCAAATAAGAATACTATTATTATATTTAATATGGGATATTCTACAAGTATACGTATCGATATTAAGTAATATAGGACTTTTTGATTAAGCTCTAAATATTGAACCCACAAGGAAAACTACAATATGCAACTATAAAACCAAGGAAATTAGATAATAAATTCTACTTAGCAAAGTATTCTTACTTAAACTCTAGAACCTATAATAGAAATAAAAGTTTGATTCTTTTAGTAATTTTAGATAATTCAAAAAAAAGTAAGCAACTAACTAACTTAACTAGATATTTGCAAAATGAAGGCAATATAAATAAATTATCTTTCTGCTTATCATGAATGAGTAACAAGTATAGGGATTATGTTGTGGAAGTATTCAAATTGTGTTGTGCTAAATAGGAGCAATAATATTCTTTACCCTTACTAGAGATGCTATAAAGAACATTGGATAATTTATAGTTTGAATAGTCTTGAAGATGGGTTAGGTAAGGAAGATACTAGCTCCCACTCTAGAGTTCCCTCTTTTCCCTCCACTTGGGGGCTAACATCTCTTATTAAAGACTAAAACTATAAATCAAGTTGGTTGCTTTAGCCTGTCACTCTAAAGTCCTTAATCTTACACCCATCAAAGTTTATTTTCTTATTTATTTTCACTTAACCCCATGAACTACATTCTCATCCATGAAATCAACTCATCCATGAAATCAACATGAAATCAAATGTGATTCTCACCATTTATTGACTGAGACAATACCATCTCCGATCTTACATGTTCTCACAACATGTGTTAACATATTAATTGCCCAAATAAAGAAGTAAATGAAGTGAAAGGTAGTAAATGAAGTACAAGAGTAAATGAAGTACAAGATTTAAAATCATCACAAATTCTTCCAACATTAAAGACTAATAATTCACACAACTTCCATCCAATATTTAATCACTTCTCATTTTAAGGAAGTAGATAAGGAAAACTACTCAGAATTCATGGAGAAGACACAACCATACTTAAGTTTGAAAGTAGAAATCATGCACCCAAACAAGAAGTATAAATTAAAACCAAATGTAATCGCAATGATAAAAACTTATCTCAAATCCTCCCCTCCAAAGTCTTGAAGTTCCTTTAAATCTCTTCCTTCACTTACAATACAAACTAAAACTTAAAATAAAAAGAAAAGTGGCGGCGAAGACGGTGGCATGCAGTGGTTGGTTCTTGATGGATCTCTTTTCTCTCTTCAATCCAAGTCTTCTTTAATAATTTACCAAAAGGTGCCTTGGTGTCTCTTTAAAATGTTTCCCCATTCAATGAATCTTCTAGAAGTTGTCTCCTTTCAAAAGCCAATTGAATGAATTTTTGTGTCCATTAACTATTTCTGACGTTTCCACCAAGGGCTGCTTCAAACACCTCTTCAAAGTTTTGTTCAAATTCACTAAATCATCAAGTAACTACTTCTGGCACTTAAGCATGAGGTTCTTGGCGCTTAGGCATGGCTTTCTTTGTTTCACTGGAACATAAGGGCCAGTCTTGGGTGCTTAGGTGCCTCGGTTTATTTTTACGCCTTCTTCATTTTTGCTCTAAATTTTATCCTTTTTCACTCCTTTCACCATTTTTCATCCATTTGATTGTACCTTAAAAAAAAAACACAAATACCTTTTATTAAAGCACAATATCTCAAAAAATAGGTATAAAAATGTGTACATAAAGAATATTTATTTTAGGTTTATCAGGGGTATTTTGGTAATTTTGGAAATTTTGAGATGTTTTGGGAAATTTGAATGGTTTGAAGTAGTTTGAGGAGAGGATTTGGTTTTTTTTTAAATTTAGGGTTCCAAGGGCAATTTGGTAATTTCGAAATTTTTGGGGCTAAAAGGCTAAAAATTGGGTATTTTGGTAAAATTGGGGTTTAGTGGGTAGACCAAGCATAAAATTATTACCTCTATGGTGTCATGAGACCAAGGTAATCTTTATCTTGGATCCTACATGTGTTGGTCTTAGCCATCCTACCCAAGGGCTAATGGTTTGGGGGACCACCCACATGAGTTTCCAAAAGAGTAGGGGATTGCACTAAGCATGTTTCATTAAGGGTTTTAGTTTGTTAGTAAAAGTGAGGGGTTTAGGTGTGTGTGTGCAAGATTTATCAAAATCATAACACCCAAGGCTAAACTTAAGGCTAGACAACCCTATGTTGATTCCTCTTATGCTCCCCCATGCTTGGCTCCATCCTAGGAGGTGCTAGAGGTTATAACCAACATGTGGAACTCCAAGAAGAGTAAGAAAGTATCTAAAATTTCTAATGGGGTAAGGTTCCATCAGTAGTCCTCTATGATAGTCAATAAGAAAGTTCTATGGCTAGATCCTAGGTTTCTAAGGAAGACAGACTAGACCTCAACATAAAAATAGGGCAACAAATGGACCCCCAATAGGTGTGGTGTGTTGAATGAGCACACTACATGTATTTGCATTGATTGAATAGATCAACAAACCACCACAGCCGCCTAAGCTAACATGCTCAAAGAAAAATAAAAAGAGAATGAAGAAAATTCTAGTTAGGAAGTAGAAAGAGACTCTCGTTGGCGATCAACAGGTGTACCTTTGAATTTTGACCTTAAAAGTGGATTTCAAAATTGGAAAAGTGATTTCATACTTGCTAAACTCATATGAAGGGCTGCCCTATGGATTAACGGAGACAACTATCAGAGAAACCGACTGTCTCAACAAAAATTTGATTTAATGTTCCAAATATTAATTTAAGTTAAAATTTAATTTGATTTTAATTTCAAGAAAATTCAGGATTAAGAATGTGTAGAAAGACTAGGTTGAGATGGAAAGCATAGGGATTAACATCCAGCATGAAAGAGCGATCATAGAAAAGGAGCGCTACATTGAAAATGAAAGCTCAAGGACTCACCTCCAACCCAAGAGGTAACAACAAGTGCAGAGAGAATGAGAATATGATACCATATTCTATTTAAGTTGGCCTTATACTTATCTCCAAGTTCCAAGAATGTCACATTAAGAAGGAAAGCACAGGGACTTGCATCCAACCTAAGAGGTAACGAGCTACATTAGGAAGGAAAGAATAAGGACTCACATCCAACCCAAGAGGAAGAGAAAGTGTTGAGAAGAGAATTAGATGCCTTACTCCATTTAAGGGGTATCACACTGATCTCAAAAAGGTGTCACATTAGAAAGAAAAGTATAGGGACTCACATCCAACCTAGGAGGTGATGAAGGGGATCAAAATTTAGGTACTAACCCGTGATGGTAACTAGAATTTAGGTACAAGTCCTGGAATCATAATTGGAAGCTTTACACCATTTAAGGGGGTCTAACACCAATCTCGAGATGGTGTCACATTAGAAAGGAAAGCACAGGGACTCACATTGAACCTAAGTGTTGATGAGCTACATGGGGAAGGAAAGCTTAAGGAATCACATCCAACGTAAGAAGTAGCGAATAGAATCAGAATTTAGGAACTAACCCTGGGATGGGAACTGAAATTTTGGTCCAAGCCCTGGATTGCTAATCAGAATCCTTACTCCACTTAAAGGAGTCTCACACCAATTTCGAGAAGGTGTTAGAATAGGAAGGAAAGCACGGAGAGTTGCATCTAACCTAAGAGGTGACAAACTACATTAGGAAGGAAAGCTCAAGTACTCACATCCAACCCAAGAGGTAGGAGAGAGAATAAGAATTTAGGTACTGACTGGGATGGGAATTGTAATTTAGGTACCAGATCTAAAATGAGAATCGAAAGCCACTCCAAATAAGGGGGCCTCACACGAATCTCAAAGAGGGTGTAACATTAGGAAGGAATACACAAAGACTCAAATCAAATCTAAGAGGTGACGAGCTATGTTGGGAAGGAAAGCTCAGGGATTCACATCCAACCTAAGAGGTAGCGAAGGAAATCAAAATTTAAGTACAGCTTTGAGATGAGAACTGGGATTTAGGTACCAGCCCCGAAATGAGAATCGAAATCCTTACTCCTTTTATGGGTGTCTCTCATTGATCCCTGGATACTGCTAATATGCACAGTACAACAATAATTCAGATTATTTTTCACTTATATTTCCTTACTTTACAACAAAACCTAGAGCTTGATCCTGAAGAAAAATAAGAATTTAACTTTAAATTTATATATATTTGGATACTACGTAAGTAAACGTATCGTTATCAAGTAATATAGGATTTTTTTATTAAAATCTGAATATCTAGTGTTTTTTTACTAAAATCTGAATATCGAACCCACGGGGAGAATATGCAATATGCACTATTGAACAACAAACTTTTTATTTTTAATAAAAAGATAATTATCTAAATTGAAGATGATTTTTTCAGTAATGAAAATTTAAATATTTTTGGTATTTTAAATATTTTGATAGAACAATAACAATTTAAAAAGATAACTAGAATTTTTGTAGAAGAAAAACACTAAATATGAAAATATCTTTCTTCTTGTTATGAATCAGTAATAAGTATAGAAATTTTGTTGTGGAAGTATGCAAATTTTTTTGTGCCAAATAGAAGCAATAATATTCTTTACCCTTACTAGAGATGTTATAAAGAACATTGCTAATTTAAATTTTGAATAGTTCTGAAGACCCGATAGGCAGAGAAGATACTAGCTCTCACTCTAGAGTTCCCTCAATTCTCTCCACCTGGGAACTAACATCTCATATCAGAACCTAAAATAATAAACCAAGTTGGGGGCTTTAACCTGTCACTTTAAAGACCTCTAACTCTACACACTTCAATGAATATTTCCTTATTTATTTGCATTCAATCATATGAACTACATTTTCATATTTTATACTATGAGGCTTTCCATTCATAGAAAACTTGGAGAGAGAAAAAAAACTCTTATGTTGGTTCTTACATGTTCTCACAATAAATTTTAACATCTAGATTGACCAAATCAAGAAGTAAATGATGTGCGTGGATTTAAATCATCACAACTTTTTCTATCATTGAAGATCAATACTTTCCACAACTTCCGTCTAAAACTTAATTACTTTTCATTTTAAGAAGAAAGATAAGGAAAACTATTCAGAATCCATGGAGAAAATAAAACCATACTTTAGAATAAAAGAAGAAATCATTGTCAAAAAAACAACAAGTCTCACTTAAAATCAAAAGTAGTCTCAAAACAAAAAGATAAAAACTTATCTCAAGTCTTATCTCAAGTCCTACAAGTCCTACACCAAACTCTTGAAGTTCATTTGATTCTCTTCTCTTTACAATCACTCAAATAAAACAAAAAGGATAAAATAAAAGTAAAATTGGTGCCTCAAAATCTCTCTGAACTAACTCCCCAAATGAAGTTTCAAAAATTTCCAATACTTTCAAGACACACACTATTTCTGACCTTTTTAGGACCCTTTTTTAAGTCCTCTTCTCTTTATTTTATAATTTTCCGAAAGGTGCCTTGGTTTCTCTTCCAAATATATCTAGATTCAATGTATTTCCCCAAGAGATGCATCCTTTTGGTGATAATTTTCATCCATGGTGGTTATAACCACCTATTAAGTCAATGGGTGCCTCAAAAATCTCTTCAAAATTCACAGAAACCTAATTTACTCGTCTAATAACTACCACTGACGTGTAAGCACGGGCCTCTGTAGCTTAGGCATGACCTTCTATGTTTAACTGGCGCTTAAGCGTCAGATTTGACGCTTAGGCGCCAAAACTCTTTTGCACATTTTTCACCTTTTTGCTCTAAATTTGATCCTTTTTCACTCCTTTAAGCATTTTTCACCCTTTTTACATGTATCTGCAGGAAAAACACAAAAATACCTTCCATTAAAGCACAATATCTCAAAAATAGGTATAAACATGTGTCTAAAAATACTATATATTTTAGGTGTATCAAAATCCCCCAAACTTAAAATGTTACTCGTCCTCAAGTGACACTTCAATCTCTAAAAACTAAATATGTATGATATGTATATGAGTTTTTTTAGGAGTTATTAAAATTTTGATTTAGAGATACAGCAGTCTAATTTAGAAAAAAATTTCGGTAAATGAGATCAACTTAAAGTTTAGAAATTCTTAATGTTAAGAAAGATGAAAATATGAGTTTCTATCCAATTGTTTCTATCCATATGAGTTTCTATCCAATTCAGAAATATATTGTAGATTTTCAAAATTTAGAATTTAGTTCTTATATTGTCTCCACTTAAAAAATTATCATTAAAAATAATTTTACTAACTATGTTATATCTATAAGCTTAAGAGTTTCTCAAGTTATATACTTTAAAAAAATCAATTGTAGAACCAATTTTTGATTAGACACCAACACTCAAGCTCCTCCTTCCTAATTTTTTTCTCTTTTTCTTCTTTTCTTTCTTTTTCATTTCTTTCTCTTTTTCAGGCAAGGATTATTATATATGGATAGGCCTTTAATGATTTTGAATTCCACTTCTCCATTCCAAAAGCAAAGCCTTGATATAAGTCTTTTACTTATAAATGTAATAATAGTTTTGAAAATAATTTTAATAAAAGAAAGTTAAGTTTTAAAAATAAAAGTCTAAATTATCTAAATTTTTCAAAAATACATTTTTTCTTACTAAAGATAGTTACTTATATTAATCATTTTCTCATCTAAAAACTTTAACTTAAAATTTTTTTTATTACTAAAAATTTTAACTAAATTTTCTTACTCATTTCTAAAATCAAATTTTACTTCCCTAATATAACTTCATATACATAATCAGTTTTTTTCTTTTCAAATCAAATTCACTTGTAGCACATTGGAGAACAAATAAAATTCCAGTTTTGAAAATATTTTTCATTCCCCCAAACTTAATTTTTTAACAGATTAAACAGTTTAGCTTCAGATATAAATAAGCAGGAAAGAAAACTTAAAATAACATACTAACATGAATTTTTAAACCTTAATGATACAAGTATAAAACTAAAAATAAGAGTAAAATTAATTTTTAATCAAATTTTCTATATTTTCATTTCAATTTAACATGTATAGATTCAATAGACTTCTAAGCAGTGGGTATAAACATAAAAGTAAACTAACACACTAACTTGATTTCATGATCTCAGCATAAAAACAAACATAAAAAAAAACAAACTAACATGATAAAAGAAAAATACAGGGTAGCAGTTTCAGAAATTTAAATTTAAGATATAAGTTAGCAAGATTTTTAAACTTTTAAAAAGACATAGAATCAAGTTCAATCCTAATCTAATTAAAATAGTATTAAACTCACATCAACAGTTACTACCCTAGAATGTTAAAACAGGCCACTAACAAAACACAACATCACAATAACAATATAAAAGGTCCCAAACATAACATAGTACATAGTCCAAATCAACACAAAACAAATGTAGCAGTACCAAATCACATAGTATTCAACATAAACAAACATAAAAATATCTCAATCCTACTCCTCATTCTCAGAATCACCACTATACCACTTTTTTACAGGCTCATAATCTGGATATTGAGGATATGGAGGAAATTGCACTCCTGGGTCTCCTCTAATCAGGCTCTCCAAAAGATGAGTAGAATTTCTCTTTATAATCACTCTTTCTTATAACTATTAGTGTGATCTGCAAAATGCTTTAAATTTTGTACCTTATCAACGGTAAAATTGATATTATCCATCATCTTCTGTAAAACTCATCTCAGGTATCAGTAGACTCACTTCAATGTAGTAGCATGTGAGGTAGATGGTCTAGATGTAGAAGCAGCAGAGGTAGTAGCAGACGTCCCCATTCCATAGCTTTTGAAAAATCCTCCTCTCCAGCCAAAATCCAGCCAAAAATTGAATTGCCAAAAATTGAATTCTCAGAATAAGTCTTCTCATTCACCTTAGTGATGGGCTTTAGAGGTAATAACACTTCCTCCCAGCTATCATATTTAACTCCAGCCTGGTCACACAAAGAAAAGATCAACGAAGCAAATCCCAGACCTGCAGTTGTAATAGTTGTAGTAGAACTGATGATAGTCTTACATATCAATGCTCCAATATTGATGAGCTTTCCCTCTTGAATACAATAATTCAACGTAGCTCTTTCTCTGATCACTTAACTGATATGATTGGTCGAAAGTAGACAAGCAGAAATGAAATAGTTCCAGGCCTTTGAAGGTGCACATAACTTTGAAGTTGAGAAGTTAACTATCCTTTCATTATTTATCTTCCAAAGTCCTCTCCCAATAGTCAAGTATGAAATTTTCTCTTCTAATTCTGCTTCAATAGGACTATAATTTGCATAAAACATAATGTATCTGGTGGTAAATAGTAAAACAAGTTGATTACCTCTGACGAAAAAGGTATCAACTTCCCTTGAACCATGACTCGATTTTCTTCAGCTTCAGGGATAGTTGCATTGAACTCCCTCACAACAGATATAACTGCCACAACAGAGAAACAACAGAATTGTTCCCACTATCGGCAAAAAATTAAATCTTCCACGTCTCCACCTGGATTTCTAAAACATAGCTCCTAAATCAATTTACGTGATTGCAACACATCACTATACCAATCTTGAGCTTTTGAACTAACAAATTTACTCGAATGCTCGAATCAAAAGGGGCTTTGCCTTTGCTCCTCTTCATTCTTGGTGTCAATGTACAAATTTGATAAATTCCAACAAGAACTTCAAAAATCAAGTTTAAATTACGAAACTAAACTTTCCAAAGAACAAACTAAACTTTCCATGCAATTTCCATAGATTTTTCTTCCTTTTTACCATGAATAGTGAATTTTTGAATTTCTCCAAATTTGCCCAAAATACATGGTGAAAATCAAAAATTTTTACATAGAAGTAAAGCTCTTACCTCAAAGAACTTGGATCTAGCAAATTTTATTTTATTCCACCAAGAAAACTTTACTTTAGATGTGCCCTAACCCTAAAAAATCACAAAATCGAGAGGAAGATGGTGATGGTGGAGTTAAAAATGGTGATTTTTGGAACAAAATTTCACTTTTAACCGTTCACATACCAACGAACCGATTTTTGTGAACCGGCACTTAAGCACGGGTAATTGTAACTTAGGTGCCTGCCACTCAGTTTTGAATGCGCTTAAGTGCGAGATGTGGCGCTTAGGCGCCATTGCACGATTTTCAAAAATTTCAAATTAAAGAAATGCTCTATTTTTCTAAGTAAACCACCCCTAAATGGTCTCATAACACTTAAATGACTATTTTCAACTTCCTGTAACTCTCCTTTATCTCAAAATTCTCCTTAATAACTATTTCAATTTGAGGCTAAAACAACACAAAATTTCACACAAACAAACTTATATTAATTCACAAATGATTACAAATACATTTAAACACTTAGTTCTCATTCCAAATAGTCTTGGACGAGAAAATTTTCCTAAATACAAACACTTAACAATCTTTCACAATTAAACACCTAAGTAACACAAACACTAAAAGCAAGTCTTAAACATTAAAAAACTTAAAGACAACAACTTTAAACACACAAAAACATAACTTCAAACATAGAACTTAATTTCATTCTTCATTAGAAGAAACAAATTCAGGTCTTCCATTAGTCTCTCCTGGGGCAACTAGAATATAAAGTTGATAAAACAGACGGTGGTGACGTGCTCTGATGCAATCTTCTTCAATCCACTTTTTCTTAGGAAACATCTCCTTATCTGCTTCCTCTATATAACTAGTGTGGCTAAATTGCATTTTCAATTTCCATCCAATATGCTCAAGATGTGCATGAATCTCCAACATCTTAGTCTCTAGTACAAACATGGTATATTCACTTTTGTTAATCTTCTCTGATATCCCTTCAATACTAACGGCTAATAAACCGTTATACATGTATTTTATACATCACTTGTGCACTTTGACTAATGATTTCTTGCTCATGGTCTCCTCCTTCTTCAAATCCATCTCCCATGAAGACATCATCTTAAAATGTTTCTCTCTCTTAGACTTTTAGGGCTAGAAATGATCTGGGGTGAAATTCCTTCACTAAACCCTTCTATTTATAGGCTTAAATCCTTCTAATAACTTCTAAACACATTTAGAAACTACCTTGGAACGTTTTTACAAACTTTTGGGTAGTTTTCCCTTCTAGAATATTAATTTTGCACATATTTTTAAACTATCGTGCTTAAGCGCCGTATTTGGCACTTAAGCGCTAGTGCGCATTTTTGCACTAGTCAACTTAACATCCAAGTTCTCATTTTAACATGTCTAGATCACTAAATATAGTCTTAAAATCAATACTAACACATAATAGTCTAAAAAATACTACCCCAAACTTTCTTAATCATACATAAAACAACAACCAAAATAAAAACACACTGATAACTATGGGTTGCCTCCCATAAAGCGCTTGGTTTTACGTCTTCAGCCCGACGTAACCTGTGCTTACTTTGGTTGACCCAACATCATCCATCCATCATTGTATGTTGATCCCCTATAAAATAAAGTTTCAGTCCCCTATAAAATAAATATAAAATAAAGTTTCAGTCTATGTCCATTTACTTTAAATATTTTCTCAGACTTAGGATCTTTAATATCCACAGCTCCATAAGGATAAACTTTAATCACAATAAATTGGCCCATCCACCTAAATTTATGTTTTCTTGGAAATAATATTAACCTTGAATTATATAGCAAAACTTGTTGTATTGGCTGAAAATTTTTAGTAAGAATCCTTCAATTATGCCACATCTTCATCTTTTCTTTAAAAATTTTGGCACTTTCATAAGATTCATTCCTTATCTCTTTAAGCTCATTTAATTGTAACAATCTTTTCTCACCAGCATCTTTCAAATTATAATTGAACTCGTTAATCACCCAATATATATTATGCTCAAGTTTAACTGGTAAGTGACAAGATTTTCCAAATATTAGCCTATATGAGGACATTCCTATAGGAGTTATGTATGCAATCCTATAAGCCCACAAAGCATAGTCAAGTTTGACTGACCAATCCATTTTTGTTGGATTTACAAATTTTTCAATAATTCATTTAATTTCCATATTGGATAATTCAGCAAAACCACTTGTCTGAGGATGAGAAGCAATAATAATCCTATGATTTATATGATATTTCTTTACTAACTTCTCCATTATGGCATTTCTGAAATGACTTCCCCCATCAAAAATGATAACTCTCGGCATCCCAAATCTACTGCTAACAAAATATATAAATTTTTGAAAGATGGTATAAATGGTCGCATGAAATCTAATCCCCAAAAATCAAATATTTCAACTTCTTGCATATAATTGAGAGGAATTTCATTTCTTCTAGAAATATTGCCTACTCTTTAACGTCTATCACAAGTTTTGATATAAGCATTAACATCTCTAAAAAGTGTAAGCCAATAAACTCCAGATTGTAAGATTTTAAAAGTTTGTACGCTGTTTTATCAACACCAAAATGTCCCCCAAAATCAGAATTACGACATTTTTTGATAATCTCATAAGTTTTCTTCTAATGGTACACATCTTCAAATAATCAGATCCTTTCCTTATTTATATAAAAATGGGTCATCCCAAAAATAAGTCTTAGCTTCTGAAATAAATTTTCTCTTATGTTGGTATGTCATTCCATAGGATATAATATCACTAACAATAAAGTTCACAATGTCAGCATACCATGGAACACGCCACTCATTAATAGTGAATAATTTTTTATATGAAAAATGTTCATTAATTTCAATTTTAAAATAGAGTGGTTTTTCTAATTCAAGCCTGGACAAATGATCAGCAATTTGATTTTCCGATCAAACATTAGAAAACCAATTTCTTTCAAAATAAGAATCCATCTTATAAGTTTAGGTTTAGCATCCTTGTTTTTCATTAAGTACTTACTTAATAGCAAAGTACTTAATAGCAGAATGATCTGTATGCACTATACAAAGAGTTCCAATCAAATATGATCTAAATTTATCAAAGGCATATACTATTGCTAATAATATTTTTCAGTTGTTGTATTATTAATTTGAGTTTCATTAAGAGTTTTAATAGCATAGTAAATAACTTTGAAAATTTTATCATATCTTTGTCCTAAAACAACTCTAATAGCATAATCACTTGCATCAAACATAAGTTCAAAAGGATTTTCCCAATTTGGTGAAACTATAATTGGTGCGGTGATTAATTTTTCTTTTAATATATTAAAAGCTTTTAGGCATTCCTCATCAAAATTGAAAATTGCATCTTTCTCCAGTTAATGGCATAAAAGCTTAGCAATCTTAAAGAAGTCCTTAATATATCGCCTGTAGAATCCAGCATGTCCTAAAAAAGTCCTAATTTCCCTTACATTTGTTGGATAATGTAAATTAGCGATCACTTGAAATTTAGTAGGATGTACTTACATAACATTTTTTGATATTTGATGTCCTAATACAATTCCTTATGCTATCATAAATTGTCATTTTTCATAATTAAGGACTAAATTTGTTTCTTCACAGCGCTTAAGAACTTTGGATAAACGTTCTAAACATGAGTCAAATGAAGTTCCAAACACTAAAGTCATCCATGAATACTTCAATCCCTTTAAATCACAAAAAATTGTCATCATACATCTTTGAAATGTAGTAGAGGCATTACATAAACCAAAGGGAATTCTTCTAAAAGCAAAAGTACCATAAGGACTGGTAAACATTATTTTCTCTTGATCCTCAGGACATATTTGAATTTGGTGATAACAAGTATATCCATCTAGAAAATAAAAGTATTTATGCCCAGCTAGTCTATCCGGCATTTGATCTAGAAAGGGTAATGGAAAATGATCATTCCCAGTGCGAAGATTTAACTTTCTATAATCAATACATATTTGCCACCCTGTAACATTTCTAGTAGGTATTAAATCATTATGTTCATTTAAAGTTACATTTACTCCTCCTTACTTAGGAATGTAATGAATTGGACTAACCCAAGCACTATCTGAAATAGAGTGGATAATTCTAGCATCTAACCACCTTAAAATTTTTTTCTTTACAACTTCTTTCATAACAGGATTCAATCTCCTTCGCTGGGTTTGCAGTTTTCTTCCAGATTAATTCTATGCATACAGATTGAAGGACTAATTCCTTTAATATCAGAAATTATCCATCCAAAGACTTTCCTAAAATTTTTCAGAATTTTCGTCAACCTTTCTTCTTCTTTCATTGTTGATTTTGAAGAAATTATAACTGGTAAAGTAGAAGAATCTCCTAAAAAGCCATATTTTAAATGATCAGGAAGCAACTTCAACTCTAGTTTTGGAGGTTTTTCAATAGATGGGGTTTTTCAATAGTTTTTCAATAGATGGACAAAATTATTTATCTTTATCTATCGTGTCCAAAACTTCAAAACTTTCTCGAACATAGTTTGAATTTTCCTTAAAAAGATCTTCAAATTGATTTAATTCCACTTCTTGCTCAAGTTCCAAGTCTTTTTCTTCAGATTTTTCTTCATAAGTAGTTCTAAAATGGCATTCACTTAGATATCTTATAACATCCCTCCTATAGCATTCATTATCTTTACCTTTTACATGATATTTCATTGATTTTGAAATGTTAAAAGTAACAGTTTGATCATTGACCTGCAATGTTAATTCCTCTTTCTGCACATCTATCATTGCTCTTCCTGTGGCTAGGAATAGTCTCCTAAAAATGATAGGTATCTCTTTATCTTCCTTCATATCTAGCACAATGAAATCAACAAGAAATATAAATTGATCCAGTTTCACTAGGACATCTTCTATAACTTCTTTAGGGTAATTTATCGAACAATCTACTAAATATAGAGTTACAGTAGTAGGGGTTATTTCTCTTAATCCTAATCTTTTAAAAATTGATAATGGCATAAGGTTAATGCTTGCACCGAAATCACATAAAGCTTTCCCATAAAGCTGTCTCCTATTGCAAATGAAATTGTAAAGCTACCAGAATCTTTAAGCTTTTCAGGAAGCTTCTTCTAAATTATCTCACTACACTCCTCACTAAGTGCAATAGTCTTATTATCTTCAAACTTCCTTTTCTTTTTGAGAATATCCTTCATAAACTTTACGTAGTTCGACATTTGTTCTAAGGCTGTAGCAAATGGAATATTGATTGTTAGCTTCTTAAATATTTCCAAAAATTTAGAAAAATTGTAAAAATTGCTTATCCAACTTTTGCTGACGAAGTCTCTAAGGAAATGGAGGTGGTGATTTTTCCAAATCAATTTTTAGTGGAGAAATAGTTCTCTCAAAATCATTTGGAGCGTCATTTTTTGATTCTTCAATTTCTTGTCTCTCTACTTCAATTTCTTTTTGGACTCAACCTTCCAACACTCTTCCACTTCTAAGTTGAATAAGTTGAACGACTTTTACTTACGGCTTTAGCTTGCTATTTATTCTAGACTTTTGGATTTGATTCAATATTACTAAGAGGTGTTCCTTGGGTTCTATTACTTACTGAATTTTCTATTTGCCTAAGTTGATTTTCGATATTTCTAATTGTAGCTCCTTGACTTTGTAATTGATTTCCTATTTGTAACACCACTTCTTCTATAGACAACTTCTTCTCCTTAAACTATATATTACTGTTGAAACCAGGAGGATAAGTAGATCTATAATTATTATTTCCTTGGTTGTTCCAGTTTCTCAATGGGTTTCTTTGGTTGTGCCCTCATTGCTAATTATTGCCACCCGAATTGTTATTTCAGTTAAAGTTGGGATGGTTCTTCCAGCCATGGTTATAATAATTGGAATATAGGTTATTTTGCTTATTCTTTATGACATTCAAAGTTTCAAATGATTCCTGAGAGTCTACCATTTGGACTAATGAATTCTCTTCAATCATGGAAATTGGTTGAGAAAAATTCATTCCAAATTAGTCTAACTTCCTTGAAATTGCAGCAACTTGATTTGCTAACATGGTAAATGCATCAGATTCATGAATTCTAGCTAATTTTTTAGATTTACCCTCTTATAAGGCCATTAAATATTATTAGTAGCCATTTCTTCAATTAAAGCATAGGCATCGTGAATTGGTTTTGACATCAATGAACCACCAGCAGCAGCATCGATAATTGATCTAAGAGATCCAACTAATCTATTCTAAAAAGTTTGAATTATTAACCAATCTTGTATAGCATGGTGTGGACACTTTCTTAAGAGTTCAAAGGAAATAACCTAAGTCTTATGGCATCATTTGATACACCATCGTATTTAAATGTAGCGCACAATTCTAGAAAATTGACAAGATGTAAATTTGGATCTTCAGTTGGTGATCCCCTAAATTGATTATTAGATACCATTTGGATCATAACAGGTTTAAGATCAAATTAATTAGCCATCTACATTAGGGTTGGCATAATCTATTAATGATCTAAACTATTGATAAATTTCAGCATTTTGATTATTTTGGTCTGCCATTTTTGTAATTTTTTTTTTATTTTTCAAAATTTATAATTTTTTTGTTTTTTTTAATTTTTCTAATAGTTCTTTCTAACTCAGAATCTTAGGGCATTAGTCCTTCAGAACCCAAACTACGCATACACTAACATATAATAAAATAAAATAAAATTAACAAAGCAAATAAGATAAGATAACTTAAATTTTAAATAAGACTTACTAAAAATAGAAATTTGCTTTTAAAATCAATTTCTCCCCAACAACGACACCAAAAATTTTATCCCTGGATACTGCTAATATGCACAGTACAACAATAATTCATATTATATTTCACTTATATTTCTTTACTTTGCAACAAAACCAAAAACTTGATCCTGAAGAAAAATAAGAATTTAACTTTTAATTTATATATATTGGGATACAACGCAAGTATATGTATCATTATCAAGTAATAGGGGGCTTTTTGATTAAGACCTGAATATCAAACCCATGGGGAGAATACACAATATGCACTATTGAATAGAAAATTTTCAATTTTTAAGAAAAAGATAATTATCTAAACTAAAGATGACTTTTGCAATTATGAAAATTTAAATAATTTTCGTATTTTTAATATTTTGATAGAATAATAACAATTTAAAAAGATAACTAGAGTTTTTATTGAAGAAAAGAAGAAAAGTGAAAATATCTTTCTTCTGGTAATGAATCAGTAGTAAGTATAGGAATTTTGTTATGGAAGTATGCAAATTGTGTTGTGCCAAATAGGAGCAATAATATTCTTTACCTATCCTAGAGATGCTATAAAGAACCTTGGCTAATTTAAAGTTTGAATAATTATGAAGACCGGCTAGGCGGGAAAGATACTAGCTCTCACTCTAGAGTTCCCTCGATTCCCTCCTCTTGGGAGCTAACATCTCGTATCAGAACCTAAAATAATGGGGGCTTTAAGCCGTCACTTTAAATTCCTCTAACTCTACACCTTTTAATGAATATTTCCCTATTTATTTGCACTCAATCATATGAACTACATTCTCATTCATACAACCTCATGTGATTCTTACCAATTGTTGACTGAGACAATACCAGCTCGGTTCTTACATGTTCTCACAACAAATTTTAACATCTAGATTGGTCAAATAAAGAAGTAATTGAAGTGCATGGATTTAAATCATCACAACTTTGTCCATCATTGAAGATCAATACTTTCCACAACTTCCCTTTAAAACTTAATTACTTTTCATTTTAAGAAGAAAGATGAAGAAAACTATTCAAAATCAATGGAGAAAACAAAACCACACTTTAGTTTAAAAGAAGAAATCATTGTCAAACCAACATTAAGTCTAAATTAAAGCCAAAAGTATTCTCAAAAGAAAAAGATAAGAACTTATCTCAAGTCCTCTACCAAACTATTGAAGTTTCTTTGATTCTCTTCTCATTACAATCAATTAAAATAAAATAAAAAAAGAATAAAATAAAAGTAAAAGTTGTGCCTAAAAAGCTCTCCGAACTAACTCTCCAAATGAGAAATTTTAAAATTTTTCAGTACTTTCAGGACACGCACTTTTTCGGACATTTTCAGGACCCTTTTCTAAGTCCTCTCTTCTTTCATTTATAATTTTCCAAAAGTTTCCATGGTTTCTCTTCAAAATATGTCTTGATTCAATGTATTTCCCCAAGAGATGCATCCTTTCGTGATAATTTTTGTCCATGGTGGTTATAACCACCTATTAAGCCAATGGGCGCCTCAACAACCTCTTCAAAATTCGTAGAAACTAAATGTACTCTCTAATAACAGTCACTGACGCTTAAGCGCAGGGTCTCTGGTGCTTAGACGCAACCTTACGCTTAGGTCGGCCTTTTCTGTTTCACCAGTGTCGGATCTAGCGCTTAGGCGCCAAAACTCTTTTGCAAATTTTTCACCTTTTTGCTCCATATTTGATTCTTTTTCACTACTTTAAGCATTTTTCACCCTTTTTACATGTATTTGCAAGAAAAACACAAAAATACCTTTCATTAAAGCGCATTATCTCAAAAATAGGTATAAAATGTGTCTAAAAATACTATATATTTTAGGTTTATCACACACCAATCTCAAGAAGGTGTCACATTAGGAAGGAAAGCATAGGGACTCACATCCAACCTAAGTGGTGATGAGCTACATTGGGAAAAAAGCTTAGAGACTCACATCCAACCCAAGAGGTAGTGGAGGGAATCAAAATTTAGGTACTAGCCCCGGGATGGGAATTTGAATTTAGGTACCATCTCCAGAATGAGAATTTGAAGCCTTACTCAATTTAAGGGTGTTTCACATCAATCTTAAAGTAAGGATTTAGAAGGAAAGCGCAAGGACTCACATCCAACCAAAGAGGAAGCAGACAGAATTAGAATTTAGGTACTGACCAGGATAGGAACTAGAATTTAGGTGCTGGCCCCGGAATGAGATTCAGAAGCCTTACTCCATTTAAGGCGGTCTCATACCAAACTCAAAATAGTGTCACATTAGAATGGAAAGCATATAGACTTACATCCAACCTACGAGATGATGAGTTACATTGGGATGTAATGCTCAGGGACTCACATCCAACCCAAGATATAGTAGAGGGAATCAAAATTTATGTACTAATCCCAGGAGCATTGTGAGTGTGGAGAACTTGTGGAAAGAGTGTGAAAATTTCATGGAATCTTGTGTAGAAAGTGAGACTTTGTGATAGTGAGAGTTTTGGAAATTTGTGCGAAGAAAGTAGAGTTTGGAATTTTAAGAATTCATTTATTATATTTTTTTTAAGTAAGGAGCCTAGCTCCAATTCATTAATGAAACCAAAACAAAATACAATGGGAGTGAAAAAAGGTGACAGGAGAGGGCCTATATGAAGGAAGGCAACTCTCAAACCATCAACAGATGTTATATTATATAAGGGAGAGGCAACTGGTCACTGGATAAAAGAAAGTCCAGTGGGGGAGGAATCCTTCTGCTCACTAAAGGTTCTTCTGTATAGAGACCCCTTCTAGCCAGCCCATTGGATGGTCTATTTCCTTCTCTGTAGATATGGGAGAACTTGATAGAGCAAAACTTAAGCAATTCTTGAATACCAGAGATCCAACTGATTAAATTCCATGGGGTATCAGAAGACCCATGGATAATGTTAATAAGTTGCAAAGAGTCAGATTCTACCCATAGCTGATCTAACTGACATGATCTGACTAAAGTGATGGCCTAAAATACAGCTTGACATTTTGCTTCAATGGAGTCAAAAGATTTAACAAAAGATTGAAAATATAAGATACATTTCCCCTCATGATTCCAGAATACCCCACCAATACCAGCAGACTGAGATTTGTAACTGCCATCAATGTTAATTTTGGTCCATCCAAACTTTGGGAGGGTCCAGCAAATTGTCAAAAATTTAGTATTGTGTGGCTTGAGAGAAGGAGCAATCTCCAACACAGCCTCAAACTTTTTAAATTTGATCAGTTTTTGTATAAAAGCAATACAGTTGAGACCCACCCTCATAGGATCAAGGTGGGAGTTGTCATGCTTTCCTTGGTTTTTAGCCATCCAAATAAACCAAGCCACAATGTTGGGGATGCTCTGAAGATTAGATCCCCTCCAATCAGACCAGAAAATATAAAAAACCTTCCATGTTAGATTCATTGTTGGGATCCTGAGTTTACCATTCACAGAAGACCAAACTTCTTGTACCCAAGTATAGTAAAAAAAAAAAATGGGTAATAGTTTCCTCTTGGGACTGGCAAAAAGTGCGTCTGGAAGGACCCCTCAGACTGTTCAATTTCAAACAGTGGGAATCAGTTTTAAGAAGAGTCTCCATATGAAAAAAGACATGGATGGGGTGAGGAATTTATTCCAGATTGTATGACCCCAGTGTACCACCATTTGGGGAGGCTGAGAAGGGATTGGGTTCTTTTTTATAGCTATTATGTCTTTAACTCCAAGTTTTACAAACAGCTTCTGAATATTGGATAGTTGAGAAGGGCTGCAGAAAAGAAGAATTGGAGTGAGGTTCCACTTGCAATGAACCTAGATGTCTTTCACAAGAAGAGGAGCAGCTGGAGCATTCCGATCCTGAAGAAGGCAGCCTTCCAAGGACCAATTATCCCACCAGATGTTGACCAAGCCCTCACAAATTTCCCAGACATACAATTGTTCAGCATCCTTCCTCACTTTTAACATCCTTTTCCAGATGGGGGAATCTCCAAAACCCACAGAGAGTTGGGTGGGGTGTTGATACTTGCAATATTTGCCCCAAAGGAAATCAGCCCATAGGGAGGACTGAGATCTAAATTTGAGCCAGAGTCTGCAAAAATTAGTGTGCATAATTTGGGAGAAAAACTTGAAGCCTAACCCTCCCTCCTCAAAGGGTTTACACACCTTAGCCCAAGAAGTTCAGTGTTTTTGCTTCCTATGGCCAGCCCATAGGAATCTATTAAAGATCCCTTCTAACAATCTCTGAGAAGACTTTTTCATAATGTTCATTTGCAGTAGATAGGATGGTAAAGCAGATAGAACACTTTTGAGGAGTGTGATCCTACCCCCATTGGATAAAAACGAATTATCCCATGTCTGCAATTTACTTTGGACTTTGTCAATTATGTGATCAAATTGAATGTTCTTGGTTCTTCCTTTGATAAGAAAAGCCCCTAGATATTTTATAGGAAGATGACTGTTTCTGAAGCCAGTGAAATCATTAACCCAGGATTTTAACTCATTTTTGCATTGCTACTGAAAATGGAGATGCACTTCTGTTTATTTAATTTCATTCCAGAAACATCCTAAAAAGTCTCCAGATTCTGCATGAATAGTTTAACAGCAACTTTGGAAGCTTTTGTAAAGATAATGATGTTATCAGCAAAGGCCAAATGATTAATTAAGGTGGAAGATCTATGGATATAAAGAGAATGGGTTTCCTGAATAGAATGGGGTTTCCTGGATGCCAACTCATTCAAAATTCTTGATAAGTAGTCAAAAGATAGAATAAAGATGGTAGGGGAAAGGGGGTCACCTTGTTTTATTCCTCTAGAAGCACTGAAAAAACCATGGGAGGATCCATTGATGAAGATTGAATGGTAATCCTTGGACAGCCATCTGTTGATGAGAGAGACAAAGGCCTCTAGCAATCAGAACCTGTTCAATGAACTTCCAGCTGATAGTATCATAAGCCTTTTTGATATCCAATTTGAAAATTAAGTTGCCTCCTCTAGTGATTCTGTCCAAGTCCAGTACCAATTCTTGAGCCAAAAGCACATTATCAACAATGCTTCTATCCCTGACGAAAGCAGATTGATTCCTGCAATTGAGCTTGTTTAGGTGAGGTTGTAGTCTTAGGACCAAGACTTTACTGATTATCTTGGAAACGATAGAAGTGGGACTAATGGGTCTGAAATCTTCCCATTTGCAAGGAGTTTTATCCTTGGGAACCAGTGTAATGGTAGAAGAGGAAAAGTATTTTGGGAGGTCAGCCCCCCAGAATAAACTTTGGACAGTGGCAATAACCTCACCCTTCACAATAAGCCAGGCCTTTTTAATAAGCTCAGCAGTGAAACCATCAGGACCAACAACCTTTGTGCTGTCAATGGAGTTTAGAGC